>NW_024538901.1:0-18939 GCF_016647635.1 Suillus subaureus
TGAAGATATGAGGAGTGCCGCGAGATTGGTGTTCGACTGATGAGACACTCATCAACGATAAATAATGCACATAACGAATTAAACATACTAAATATAAAAGCACATTCGGCGTTGGAAGTCTTCAGCAATTCGAACACGCTAAGCTGCATCGTAGACCCCTTCGACACCCTTTGGAAGATCTTCGTATAGAAGACGAAAGAATGCGAGAACTGGTAGAAGACACCGAGAGACGTTTTAATGAAGGTGAATATGGACCCATATGAAAGTTTACAGCCTTTTGTATCATGCTCAGAATGTTGTGCGTCTGAACGGCGAGTAATCAAAGATATTTGGCCCTGTTGATATTGTGGGCAAGTCAAATTAAGCGAAAGAGCTCCACAAGGTAAAAAGTCGGCAACGCCGACCCCTAGTAGAAAAACTATTGTCACCAGGTTTCGAACCTGCACGATCCAGGAAGAACAGATTTCGAATCTGTTAACCACTGGGCGAGGAGTGTTGTCGTTGGCATTCGAAGACCTTCATGAGCTCATGCCAGGGGTGCGAACATAGAGAAAAGCTATTGTCGGCGAGTTTCGAACCCACATGATCCAGGAAGAACAGATTTTGAATCTGTTAACCACTTGGCTAAGACTAGTTAAGATAAATCGATGAGTTGAAGCTAAACATGCCAAGCGGGCAAGGTCTGCACGACAGTAGCTAACTATAATGTTGTGAGCCGCGAATCAGTCCCACATGAGCTGGCTCGCGCAGCCGCAGAGTGCGCAAACACAGGAAAAATCTGATGTTGGCGGTGTTCTTCGACAAGAATGTGTGTAACAGTAGTGTCCTGTCATCGCTCGATGATGGGCCGTACGGCCCATATCAATGACAGTCTGTGCATAGTCTTGCGCGTATATGGGCCAACCCACATGTGGAGCCGTGCGTCCGTATGGTGGCCATACTTGCGCGTGACAACCTGTAGACGGAATTAACTTATAGTGGTTAGTATAAGGCTAATCTAGTGTACCAAGAGGGTAGTTGCCAGCCAATGAGACTGCCAGGAACGAAAAGCTGCTTCTCCTCATGCTGAGATTGTGTTTTTACCACAGCCATCAAGCCAATGATCCATTACATTGACAAGAAGACAGTACCGTTGCCCGACTATTACTATAGCAAATTATGATCACGGCCCTTCTGTGTCCATCAGATCTATGCCCAAACACCGACAGAGACTACTTACAATTTCCTTTTGAAACCAGACTTAGACGTCCATGTTCATCCCCGGGCGCTCACGGGCATGAACCCATTCAAGGGGATCAGTCACATATGTCCAGATGATATCTTGGTTGCGATCCGGGAGTTTGTTACAGTTCTACTCTTTTCTCTTTCACTTCTTCACTTATTCACCTTATCACATATTCACAGAACATTCTATGATATTCTATTGTACGATTCTTTCTTCTTTTTCCGATTCGCTATTCACTTCCCATCTCCGATTCATTTATTAAAGCTCCGCTTTAATTCCCTTATATATACCCTATCTCTTACACTTGTATTCTTAACTTGACCTATGCAGACCAGGGCCTGCAATATACTGCTTAACTTGCATGACTCGTACATAGGTGTACACTTTAGACTCTTTGTGACTGTTTAGCTGTTCTTACGAACGCTGAGCATAACAGAGTTTGTGATGTGTGATGTTAATGTGGAACCCATACCACTAGCGTTAGCGTTCTGGAAGGTCCTATACGAGGATGGGAAATGCGGATAAAGGCCAGTTCTACATGGGATGGATCGTATATTGGTGGGAGTAATCCATGGGAATACATGTAACAGTGGTGTCCTGTCATTAATGACGCTGTGTCTATAGCAGTTGTGTGCAGAATCTCACGTATATGGATCATGCAGAGTTACAAGTCCAAACAGTGGTGGTTGAACTTGCACATGAAATCTTATAAATGGAATCAATGGGCCATGTCATTGAGTGTACTGAGAGGGTAGCTGCCAGACTGTAAGAGACTAAATGATGCCCTCAGGTGCAAAAAGCTGGTCTCCCTGAGGGTATATGGTACTGCAGCCAAACCATTGATTCGATGCATCCATATGGTCATCTAGCAATACAAGAACAGCATCGAAGAAGATCTCGGGTCGACTGATGTAGCAGAGAAATTGTATCAGCCATATCATGGAAGCACAGCAAAAGCAACCACGGCGCCTCCTAGTACAGGAAACTCCTGAAAAAAGCGCTGAAAATCTTGCCAACCTGTATGCAGGACACCACGTGTGTACAGCAAGGTCAACATATGAACTGAGCATCCTGTAGGAGATCCAACTTAACAACTACTCACCAAAGCGCAGCCAAGTGACTGCTACTTCCTCGACTCTCCTGTTGACCGAGACACCGAACAAGAGTCAATGGCAGCCACCACGGGCAAAGCATCATCTAAAGCGCCGACTCGAAAGGAACCACCTTATGTCCAAATGACACTCAAGGGTCATGAAGATCGTGTGAAAGGCGTGACTTTCATCGCTGGGACTCGTCTCCTTGTCACTATCTCCGAAGACAAGACTCTTCGGGTGTGGGATCTGGACACGGGAAAACAAGTGGGAGAGCCTTTGTTGGGTCACGATGACGAAGTCTGTAGTGTTGCAACGTCCCCTGATGGGCGTTGGATTGTGAGTGGAAGCAGGAATGGAAGGATCCTGGTCTGGGAAGTCGCGACAAACAAGAGAGAGCTCAAAAGAGTGCCCATCTCGTTCAACGGCCATAAGGGTGCTGTTTGGAGTCTCATATTTGCACCGGACAGCGAGACATTTGCAAGTGCAACATGGGACTCAACGGTATGCATTTGGGAGAGGGAGACGGGAAAAATGATCCTGGGACCACTCAAAGTGGGCAGTCATGCGCTCTCAGTGTCGTACTCCCCGGATGGGAAAAAACTGGCAGCAGGCACTCAGAAACACATCATCGTCTGGAATGCAGAAACGGGAAAAGAATTACTCAAAATAGAACAGCGGGCATACAGAGTCGCATTCACTCCAGATGGTCTCCATCTCATCAGTGTAGACGACGACATCCGAATCTCAGATACTATCACCGGAAACATCATCAAACAGTTTGACGCGCACACCGATAACATTTACTCACTATCCATTGCTCCCAATGGCACAAAATTCGCAACCACTTCATACGACAAGACAACACGGTTCTTTGACCTAACCAATGATTTCGAACCCATCGGCGAGCCACTCGAGCACCCTAGTGCCGTCTTCGGTGTGGCTTTTTCCGAGGACAGCCAGCTCATCGCCACAGGCTGTTTCGACAACCTCGTTCGCACATGGACAGTTCCTCTGAGCGAATCAGAGAAGGAGTCCCAACAGGTGAGCAAATTCTCTTCTCGTGTCATGCTTCGTACTGACCTGTTATACAGTCCACACAGAAGATTCTCAAAGTACGCTTTCGTGTGCATCGATTTGTACGATCCCTAACTTCACTCCTGCAGAAAACCATTCCAAGCACACAGCCTCGCCCAAGACGCACTCCAATACCGACCAGTGAGTTCTTCCGTGATGTAAGTCCATATGATACATTAGATTCGATGCACGTCTCACGATCCTTTGATAGTTTGATCCTGGACGTAAAAATCGCGCTGCTACCACCACCCGCCATGCTGAAGGGTCCGGAATGAAGAACATGATGAATCGTCTCTTTTCTCGCTCTTCCTCTCCCCAGGGCCATGCTCCTCGCTCACCCAATATTCCCCTTGTGGACGTCTCCGCTACACGAGGCAAATATGTAAGTTTGCCTGACCATTCGACACTCATCTCACGATGCTGATATTGTCTCGCAGCGTACCGCTAATGCCCACAGTGGAAAAAGACATCTGCCGTGGCCTGTACAGCCTCGTCCGAAAGTCCACGCTGGTGCCTCAAGCAGCAGCACGGCAGCAGCAGGGACATCCAATGTGATGAGTGGAACGACATCGGGACCCTTGCAGACAGAGAATACCAATGCTTCTGCTGCAACTAACAGACCCCCTTCTCCGCCGGGCATCGAACATGTTCCACACACCAGCTGCTTTGCAGTCCTTGCAAGGTGCTTCCCGCGTCTATCGCGCACTCGACAAACCCGTCCATCCGCTTCAAGTTCCCCTTAGGCTTCCTGTCCTTTCCCTCGTTGCTGCAGATATTACTTCAAGATATTTCTGACATTCGATGATGCTCCTGGTAGATACCTATTACCATACACACCATTCACTCGTTCAGCCGAAAGATATCAGTCGTAACAGATTTTTTTGTTTGCATGGATCGCTTGTACTAGCAGGATATATGACATTTGAGAGCCTTGCATGGCGTCCCATTACTCGCATGACCAACCTAATGTATTAACAAGGCATCTACAAACTGATGCACACAAAAACAAGTTTTTGCCTTCCAATCATCCAATGCAAACTTCGCTTTTGCATAAACCTTTCCAACATGTACGAACGAACGCAAACGAATACGGCAACTCCAGGAATATGAACACATCCTTAGGCTAACTCGGGTATTCGCGGCGACTCTTGTGACACGCAGCGCAGCAGCTTTCAAATATTTAGGATATGTGTTAACTTCATCCCAAGGCTTCCGATCTGTGCCAGTGAACGTGCTGACTTGGTCAATGGAGGGGAGAGCCTCAGCATCCTATGGGACTCTGAGAGGTGCGTCAAAGTCCAATATGCATAGGGAGATATGTTATATTGGCTCAGCAGCAGGATCGATATCGAGATTGACCGTATCATTTAACACTCGCAGCAAAAAAAAAAGTGGTCATCGACGAAGCGCTGTGAATAATCTGCGGACTGTAATAGTAGGTGGATGACGACGCGAGTTACTCCAGATGGTGGAAGCACAGCAGGCCGCAATAGAGTTCAAATCTTGAAAAACGGCCAATGGAGAACGAGGTAGCGTATGTGCAGGAACAGTCCATTATTGCTCAGAGAACTCCCCTGACTCTGAGTTCGGGTGAACGATTGCAGCCCCGGAAAGATGCACGCTCGATATGGATGATCGAGAGAAGATGAAAAAGGCGGTCGAATGGCAAAATCAACGAGGGAACACAGGAGGAGCGACAGCAAAAATCGACGTGCGTCATTGGCAGATAATGGTTCGAAGTCTTCCGTCCAGCAGTCCCACTGTTTAGTAAATGCTGGTCAGCAAAGAAATGAACAGCGTGAAACTGACCCTGACACCACTACGATATATCAGTAGACACAGCCTAGCAGTTGCTCTAACTGATTTATTTCAGCCCACAGCACACCTTGTGGAAGGTTTTGCATGCTGTTGCAAGTGCTGTTAGGGATTTCCGAGCCAATATGATATCTCATCCACAGATAATGTGGTCGACAGCATTTGATTCACATGCGCGGAAATCGTCGCGAGGATTTCGGAAATAAGTAGAGCCTCAGGTTTATGGCACCAGTTCTGCCGTGTCGATAGGACGGCTGGAGCGTCGAGAGAAGACGCACAGGTGGTTCGATTTCGAAGGTGATACAGCCTTTGAAGACACAGCACGATATCGAACTTCTGATCAAGGTAAGCTTGGCCATGGTGAGAGAAGACGCAAGTCACCTGCTGTCACACAGCTACTCTCGACGCCGACATTCTAGGAACACCGGAAATATCCGGACCAGTACAGTGAGCATAGTTCCTAGAACGCGCTTTCGCCCCTTCCTAAACCATCTAGTTTCGAGACCACCGCACAGCATGAGGACACGTAAACTCAAAGATGAAAACCTGATAAGTAGGTTCTCACAGCGAACGCGGGGGCACAGATAGTCAGTGATGAATCAAAGTCTCTCAGAGGTCGGTCTCCAAGTGCGTACAACTCAGCGTTCAAGCACTTCACATTCAAATGACAATGTTTCGTAGAACTATTACCAGCGACTCGTCGATCATAGTTTGATATCCCATTCACAAGCAATTGGAGCACTTGAAACACCCATTTCATCATCCTCGTCAAACTATCCTCGTTGTCCGATCTGCTCTCACCTTCTCGTCATATGTCATGGTTGTTCGAATGTCACCTGCGATAACAGTTGCTGTAAAGGTGCCAACCTCATTAGTTTTGTATCTTCGTGTCAGTCATGCTTTTCGACCCTTGCAATGACGAAGAAGTGCAGCCAATACGACTGTTCCTCTCGCGCACATTTTATTGGTGGCGTAATCTGTCCTGATTGCGTCAGACCCATGGACGGTCACATACTTTGTCTCTGCGAGGACAACTGGATTTGTGGCACGTGTGCCACTCAGGAGAAAATTCTGAATCATTGTGGACGCTGTCCAAAATGTCAGAACTGTTTTTGTTTCTTCAGGTGCAGATACATCGACGTGTGCGCGGACTGTCGCACGATGACGCTATGCAACGATTGCATGGAGGAAGACATGGCTGACGAGGAGGAGTCTTCAAGCGCAAACAAGAGCGCATTCCTTGTGGCGACGTGCGAAGAATGTCGGGGCAGAATCTGTATAGACTGCTTTAACGAGCGTGAATCCCGTTGTGAATCTTGTAACAGTGTTCATTGCCGCGATTGCACGGACTACGAAGAGTGTCCGGAATGTGGGGAGCTTATGTGCCTGACTTGCGCCACGGAAGATGGGTGTCGGGGGTGCGAGGTATGTCGATTTTTAAACAACAAATTTTGGTTGGCATTGACATATCGAAATAAGGAAGATTTCTAGTTGTGCATGTGGCAGCTTCAGGACATCCGCAGCCGAGGCAAGTCTGTCGACTAGGAATCGAGCAGTAGCGAGTTTTGACGGACGAATGTCGACAAAACCTTTTGTCACTTTCGCTCGATGTGCTTTGGCTTTCGAAGTAATTTTACCCGTTCAGGTTTTCGTATTACTTCCCGAATGCAAACCTTCGCTTTTACGAAAACGTCCCCGAGATGTACACAAACGAATGAGGCGGATATTCCCTGAACGTGAATATATCCAGAGCTCAGGCATTCGAGGCTACTCCTATGACATGCAGAATAGCAACTCTTAAAGATACGAGATGGGTGCTGATTTCACCCCAAAACTCCCAATCAACATGCTAACTTGGTCAATGAAGAACCAGGTGGAGATGATGCGAGCGAGAGCTTCAGTATGGGACTGTCCAAGTCCAGTATTTGCAGGGAGGTATGTTATTTTGATGAAATCATTTCTTTGACTTGTGCAATGATCTTATTCTCCATTGTGCGGCTGCGCCGAAAGGCTGTTCAAGGCGACTAATCAGTGGAGCCTGAGGAGACATGGTGTATGTAGATGGCCAAGCACAGGCCGTCGTCATCGAGGACAAACACCACTTACGCTGGGCCTGACAATGGATGGTCAATGTTGGGTCTCCTCGACGTTGGTATCCAAGTATGCACGACTTTGCATCCAAAGCACCTTGCACTCGAATGATGTTGTTTCGTAGGATTTTTACGAGCGACTCGTTGATCACATCTTAAATATATCTCATGTCCATTTCCAACAGATTCACCGAGAGGGCGCAGATCCATCTGGAAAAAGCAACCTCAAGTTCGCGAGAATCAAGGTATGCGCCTGTTGCTTGATACGTCTTGGAATGCTCATGGAAGAAGCGCAGCGAGCACATCTGGCGGCCTCGTGTACATGATGATCCGGATGTTTGTCTTGATTGCTTTAAAGTCAATCGCAGTCATGTAACTTGCCCTTGTGGACGAACCTGGGTTTGTGAGCCATGTGCTCAGAAAGAAATTCAGAGGAGCGGTCGACGTTGTCCGGGATGTCAGACGTTTGATTGCTTCGAAGGCCCGTGTAGACATATCCGTGCACGCACGGAGTGTCGAAAGACAACACTATGCAAAGATTGCGCGGAGGAAGATATACCCGACGAGGAAGGGCTTTCACTGTCAAACAAGGGTGTAGTCCTCGTGACGGGATGCAAATTATTATCCTGCGGGGTTTTGTGCCATGGCTAACGCTCATTGCCAGGAATACATAGACGATTTTGACGAAGATTGCATGGAGTGTGGGGCACCTTTGTGTCCGAACTGGCCGGAGTATAAATGTATGTATTGTTATTGGACTGTTATGTCGTACGTCGTTTTTCAAACATTGCATTTTTTGGCCAACGAAACATTTCAGGACAGCTCGGAGTAAAATGTCTTGAATGAAGCACCGGTTCTTGGAATGGCAGCAGGGTTTGTTTTAGTAGGTCCAGAGATCACGTTGCCAGCGCACGATGAGGGCAACCTCAAAACCAGGGAGAAGGAATGCAATTCATAATCGGTGTGCAAGTATTCTAGACGGTCCTCCTTAAGCTTCTACTTTCCTGCTGTGACATTGCCCAAGCTTCTCAACTTGGACATTCGTCGATGTTCTGAACATTGCGTCCCAGACACGTTTGTGACGTGCACATGGTGGTCGCGCTAGAATAACTAGCGAGAGCACACGCTCAGTAAGTTCAAGAACAATACTATATTGAAGATAATCTACCTAGCGAGAGCACACGCTAGGTTACATCAGTACGAGTGGGCTGCGAGTAAGAGATACAACATACCTCAGTAAGTTCAAGAACAATACTGAGGTATGTGATGGGACGACGCGAACTAAACACGAGAGACCATGACATTAGGTAATGATACCGGTGAATGGACAAGCGGGTGGTTCGTGTGGTCAAGAAGCAAGAAGCTACAAGACGGATTGCGTTGCACATGGTGTCGAAGCTGATACTGTCAAGAAGGTAATACGAAGTCTAAAGGTAAAAGCGCAAAGTCAGGGTATAATATTGAATCCCAAAGCTGAACGGCGCTGATAGTACCCTCCCGAGTTTTTCCAGGCAACGTTTGGAGTGAGCGCTGCCCATCCCCAACATTGTGTAGTGCGGGCTTGTACGTTTAATTACCGTCTTATCGGGCCTATTGATATTCACTTCCTGATTGGGCACTGCATCCGCGTGCAAGGGCACCTGATCAATATCAACGCGCGGCGTTCGAACGTTCGTAGTAACCGATAGATTCCTCACACGAGAGTCTAGCCTTTAATGAAATAATGAGCCGGAATTTCATCTTATTGTGCGAAGCCCTCGTACCTGCAGTTCGTCTTCCTAGGTGACAAGGCTTGGAATGTTTGTTAAAACCAGGTATTTCTTAGGTTTAGCCACTTTGGCTTGGAGTCACTACTTGCAGGGATCCGAGTTCGTCCTGGCTGCAGAGGATAGCACTACTAGTACTGTTCCCTCTTCATATGCGGTCCCAGGAGCGTTCCCAGCTTCTCTCTACTCTCATTACTACAATAGTCCAACGGCCACCTCTGCGCAGCCGCAGCCAGTCATTTCAGATCCTGTCACGGTAAATGTCTACTGCAACTGTTGCGCAACTGAAACTAACTCGCTCTTCAGCATGAAATCTTTCCTTTTTCCCTGACAGACCCGCAAAACATTCCCCAGGTAACGTGCACTCCCATTGTGCGCGTCGGTTTTATCGTTTTAACCCTCCGGCTTTGACAGTATGACACCGTGGATCCTCACCCGCTTCCACCCAAGGCGTCCTCCCAAAAGCTTCTTCAACAAGCGGTAGCGCAGATCAAGTCTATTGCAATAAACCCAATGTTTAGTACATGTGCACGGTGCCAGGCCTCCCTAGAAGTGGCAAAATTTCTTGCTCTTGCGGCTCCTGAACAAGGGACGAATCTGGCTCTGACGCTCTGCGAGTACTTCAATTATTCATCCTCTTGCGAAAAAAGTTATGGACCCCTCGTCATGGGACCGATCATTACTCAAGTTGTATCTTTTGCCGATGTTGGAGGATACGACGGACAGGTAAAACAAGTCGCTGAAACGGAAGAATGTTTTGTATCTCACGATGTTTTCCAGTCGATTTGTTCTGAGTTCCTTGGTTTATGTCCAGCGCCTACGACAACGACTCTCAACCTCACCGGCTGGTTTGCAAAGCCAAAGCCCAACCCTCTTCCCCCTCCGAAGCAGCCCAGTGGCCAACTGCTCAAAGTCTTGCATATTTCGGACCTGCATATTGATCCCCGTGCGCGGCATTTACACGTATACATTGTTTATCTCCATTGATCTTCTTTTACCAGGTTATGCGAACGGCGCGGAAGCAAACTGCACCAGTGGTTTGTGTTGCCGCGACAATGCTTACAATTCTCTCAGCCCTCAGACACCCCTCCTTCCTGCGCCACGATACGGCTCGTTCCTCTGGTTAGAGCTCGCCTTCACTGAAGGAACACATTTTGATGTCTTTTTAGCGACGCTCCATATTCATTGATCACGTCCGTGCTAGAGGCCATCCCACAGTTGACCGGAACTGAATCAACTGGCTTTGACTTTACTTTGTTCACTGGCGACATGTTGGCGCATGACCCAGAAAACCAGCAGTCTAGGTACGTATTTGATACTTATTATCCGTCTTTTCTCACTTCCCTTCAAGGGCTTTGAACGAGTACTCTGAGGTAATATTTGTGTTTCAAAATTGGACCGTTACATATCATGCATCCTGGCAGGTCGTCCTTTATGATCTATTCAAGCGCATGCTCGGACCTGGTCCTACCTATGCTACACTCGGAAATCACGATACTTGTCTGCCAGATCTAGCTTCACCTTTATCCCTAGGGGGCGCTTTGGGGCAACAGTTCAGCTGGTAAAATTTCTCTCATCAGTTCCCACTTCATGCGTTACCCATCTACTAGGCTATACGACCACGTTACAGCGTTATGGGAGCAAAAGGGATGGCTTCCGGAGGCTTCCGTCGAGTTTTCGCGCGCTCACTATGCAGCATACATGGTCAAGCGTGCAGATGGCCTGAGGGTAATCAGCTTGGATACCAACTTATGTGAGGCGAAACGTTTAACTGGCATGAGCACTGACAAACTGGTCTACAGGGTACAGGTACGTGATCAATGGTCTAGACACAGTCAAAGCCCCATGATCTAAACTGTGCAAAGGTCAAACTACTTCAATTACATCAACTCATCCGAACCAGACGTTTCTGGAATAATGAGGTTCCTCACTGATGAACTTCAGGATGCGGAAGACGCGGGAGACCGAGGTGCGCTGATAGGTGGTACTACATTCCAACCGACCTGACGATGCTCAGTTTGGATCATTGGCCACGTCGTCAGCGGTTGGGATGGTTCTAATTCGTTGCCGAACCCAACCAATCTCTGTAAGTTTAACTTCCCGATCAATGTGCAATTTGCTGAGCAGCGTTTGCGTTAGTTTACCAAATGTAAGTCTGCTGGATGTCAAATTTACTCTACGTGGAGCTGATATACCTAGTGTTGATCGCTTTTCCCCTCACGTCATTGCCAGTATGTTATTTCTCTGTGATGCTCGAACAAGTTTGACGACTCACATGATCAGACATTTTCTGGGGTCATACACACGAGGACCAGCTATCCGTATGAGCCAATGCCACTTCATAAAGGGAACGCTGACATATCTTTCTGGTCCAGATCTTCTATGCCAATAATGGTACGAATATAAGTGCTGAGACCGCTCAGGCGGTATCATGGGTGTGTCCTTTGACGAGTTCATGGTAACGATCAATCTAACTCGGCTTCCAGACTGGGCCATCTGTAACACCCCTCACCAACCTAAACTCTGGGTTCCGTGTTTATGAAATTGACTCTGCTGTAGGTTTTCCTGCTAACATCTGCTAAAATCTAGCTTATACATCCACGCAGACTTTTGAAGTGGTCGAGGCTTATACGTCAGTTTTTTCTCCGGGCTGCTGTCATCAGCTGGTCTTTTGCTTACAAATTCCCTGCAGCTGGAAGAGTTACGTCAACGATTATCCTGCGCTGGACTCGCAGACTCAATTCGGCCCTACTTTCGAGTTCGAGTATAGCACTCGTGAGGCATATGGAGGAAACATTACCTGGGGAACAACCGACCCACTGAACGCGACCTGGTGGCATCTTGTGACTGAGCGTGCGTGTGTTTCTTCTTTTCCACTACCATCACTATACATGTTATTTCAGAGATGGAAGTGGACCCGACTTTGATGCGGGTAAGTTCGTGACTGGATATTTTTAATTTGTTGTCTTACTTGTTCCTAGGCCTTCAATTCATACCAAGGAAAGGGCTCGATACTCACCCCGCCATGCACGGGCAAATGCCCTCTTGCTAGAATCTGCTACATTCGTAGTGGTTCTGCTAGCATCGCCAAGCAGAACTGCGCGTCAGGTTACGGATCAGTGCAGTAGTAGTTTATATTAAAGTTGTCATGGACCATTTGCGAATAGGCGCGTTATACATAAGTAGTCGTCAATACCGACAATCGAACGTTCAGAACTTCCAAATCCTCAACTTCTTGAAGTACCTGCTAGTCCACATAAGCGTATCATACAGTTCTCGCATAAAAAGATTAATAACGATACTTTTGGCTTTTGGTCAGACGATTTTCCAAGGCCTGGTTTGCTTTGCCAATTCTCCATTCACTGACAGACGATGTGATGTCTAAGATGACAATGTTTGATTGGGGAAGACGAACTCAAGAGAGTGTGACTCACTTTGCCGACCCATACGTTTTGAAAAAGTCAGGGGGGTTCGTAGGTCCTTCCCCTGTTATGGGCGCGAAATCAAGAGTACTGACATAGTTCGTTTTCCCCTCGCGTACAAGCGAGTAGTACTCGAGAAGATACTGTTTCTCGGAGTCATCAACATCAGTGTCCGATTCAAGTAGCTGCTTCGCTTCCGTGCTGAAAAAACACATCGGCTCAACAAAGTAAATACTGGGAACGTATGTCATAGGCTTACTCAGAGATATCGGTGAATTCAATGTTAACTCCAGCTTGGGAAGCCGCTGCGGCTAGTTCAACACCGTTGCACATCCTGTGTTGGGGGGTGATTGAGGCGGTTTGTATAAATCAAGAACTTAAGATATGCATACGTGGGTCCTGTAAGCGTGATCAATTGACCTCGGAATCTATCACTCAAGCCTTTCGGCCCTTCACTGACAAGAATGTTCGCCACGGCCTTGACAACATCGCCAAGCGCGATAGGGGCGAACGAATTCACATCACCGATCGGCAGACGAAGCCTTCCGTTATTCTTCATGTCCTTTTCATAGAGCAATAGGTTTTCGGCGTAATACCCGGCGCTTTGCAACAATAAGTGATGCCGGAAATTTTGAAGGTATCGTAGCTCTTACCGAATGATACACTGGCTTGTCCCTGCCTTCGTGCCCCCCGTATACCGCAAGTGCATCATTTCGGTTTCGATCTTTGTGAATTGGCGAAGATGGGGCTGAGCCTTTTCCTCAGCAAGGTCGGTCCCAGCTGCACTGAGCAAGACTGTGTTTTTGATCTCAGCGGCTGCCACAGCCTTGAGCACGTCCCGTGCGAGTCGCAGTTTATGGGCGTGTGCAGGAGGGATCATGAATATGGTGTCTGCACCAGATTCCTTAAGGGATTGCACAAGCCCCGCGGGGTCACTGTGTTTATGAGCGATGATTTTAGCCCCCATCGTTTCGAGATCTTTGCATTTCTCGGGGTGGAGGGTGACGCAAAATAATTCTTTGAACTTCGGTCTGAACTGGTTGGAGAGGAGCAGTTCGGTAATCAAGTGGCCAGTCTGGCCATCAGCGGCAGTGATGCATATTGAGCGAGACATGGTAGATTTGATTCATGAGTTGACGTAGACCGGGTTGTCGACCAGACTCCTAATGTCCTTAGCATCCGTCATGATGTCATGATGTACTCAAACTCGAGTACGGGCAGCATCGCGGAGTTTACTGACTCATATGGTACCCCTATGATTTGTGAAGTACGAGAGCATGCTAGCATAGGGGTGAAGCGCGCCATTCATCGTCTGAAAGATCCATGTCCATGTCGCCGTTATTTGAGTCATCGTCCGCGACTAGTGCATAGTATTGAGGGTGTGCAGGCGGCGACGGCGGGAATGGAGGTGGAGAAAGTGGCAGTGGAGGGGGGGCGGAGGGGGGTGGAGGTGGTTGGTACTCGATGTGCGATTGCAGAGAAGAAAATGCCCCAGGTAATCTCCAGGGGGGAACAGGTGCTTTCGCAGATTGAGTTCCTGATATGATCTGCTCCCAAAGAGCTCTTCTTTCTGCAGTGAAGGTAATACTGTGACGAGAAGCGGCGACGTCCGATGGCATGAATGTCATTCCGTTATAGACAGCGAGGTGGTCCGAGGAGAAATAATCATTGGGGTATGTTGCCCACCTGCGGGGTGTCAATGAGCGAGGCTCCAAGTCAGAATTGGTCGACAAAGTATCATCGACAACTGGTGTTTCGTCCCCGCCTGATTTAGGATAGAAAGACGTTGCAAGACTTAGGTCGATTACTTCGCGGTCCTCTTCGTCACTAACTATGAGGAAAGAGTCATCGGCATCCTCAAGTGGATGGCTGTGTGCTAGAGTGCGGAAGTCTCCCAAAATTCTTTGGCGAGCGGTATCCCTTGGATTGGTATCACTTATCCATCCTGCAGGATAGCCCCAATATGACATGTTATATAGCCATGCACACTGATGACCTGAGTCTCCGTGCTGCAAGCCCAAAGCTTCGCGCAAGGTGGGACCAACAACCTTTCCGGGCTGGAAACACTCCAACCATTCAAGCCGTTGTTTCTTCCAAGCTTCAACAACATGAAACCTTCCCGGTTCCCTCGTTTCCCCATCCGAGTCAGAGCGCAAAAAATTGAAGAGTTGCCGCGACAGCGCGATGAGGGGACGATTGTGCTGTTCAGGACAGGATCCGACGATGTGATCAGGCGAGCCACAGTTAAAACAAAAGCGAGCATCGTGGAGTGTAGGGGACGGACTTCGATTCTCGCCTAGGATATCCGAAACGTGTCTGTCATAAAAGCATAACTGAGGTGACAATTCTTGGAACCAAGCTGATCCAGAGGTATCGATGTAAAAGTTGCGAGCAACATTTGAACCGCAAGGACTACTCTCTAGACAGCTTCCTCCTGAGCTTCCAGTGCCGCATTCCGCTGCCTCATGGATTCGAGTACGGCGGAGGCATCCCAGCGACCTTTCGCTATCTCCCTCCCATCCAGATGGAGCGCGGGAATCCAGTAGACGTATTTCTTCTTCCACCTTTCCTGGCCTTTATCCTGTATGTTGACTATTTCAAGGTCGAATTGATGCTACTCGTTCATCAGCAACTTGTATGTCGCATTTGAGTTTTGAGTTGCAACGTACTGACTGCCTGACTTTTGCCAATTCTAATTTTGCAACCTAGCATGAATGATTAGAAAGTTTTATAAAGAAAAAGAAAACAATACCAACGTCACAAAGCGAGCAATTTGGGCCAGTGAAGAGAATGAGGCGGGCGACTTGGGGGAGACGGGCCATTGGAGGGTGGTATCCGGGGTCCGTTGTAATATTTCTTATTATAGTTGTGGCCTTTGGTTCAATAACGGAAGCAAATGTTCTGTACACCGTCCGCGTCCATGGTCGTTCGATGAATCAGTGGAATGACAGTTCAGGACCCTCCATGGCGCCAGAGAAGTTTGTTTCTGCGTATATCTTATATGTATATATTTTGATTTTTTATAGCGCGCCCGTGTCCGTTTTACTCTCAAGGACGCTGTCTGTTCGCGGATTCGTGCAACTTCCTTCACGATATCAAAGTAAAGAATCCTCCCGGCCAGTCGCTTGTTGACGTGCACGTCGCGCAGCCTGTCGGGTCACGCGTGTTTTTGCCTCCAAGGACCGTTTTTAATCCTCCTTCGGTCGTGGTCAACTCTGCGAGCCCACGCTCTACTCAACTTGTCAGCCCGGTGGATGACACTTCTCGTTATTTTGGTTTACTTTCGGTTCTTCAAGATGTAATTGGCCCAACTAGCGAGAACGGTGAAACGCTCACACCTCGACCTGCTAACATGAACGATATTTTTTTGCAGAATTCCCCAGCAGATACCACCATGATTGGTTTCTCCATGGACGTTTCTGCGTTAGTGGAAGAATCAGATTTATGTGATACTCAGGACTCTTCTGTTGTTGAAGTGCCTCGGGATGCAGGGGAAATACAGGAGATACTCGCATGTCGTGATATTGGCTCAGATGATTCTAAAGAGGTTGGGGATGTGCTTCCTTTGTATGTGGTGGGTGACGAGGACGGGGAAGAAGAACAGGAACAGGACCCTGAAGAGGCTGGAGAAGACAGGTCGCAATCCATTTCAATGACTATCTTGCGATTCCCCACCCCGCCTTCCAGGTTCTCTTCTATGAGTACTGCCAGCTCTGTCTTGTCACTCCTTGCATGCCCTCATGACTTGCCAATGGAGGAGCCCTTGGACAATTCAGGACAAGAAGTTTACAATGACCTTCTATCTCCTGTCGAGCTTTCTGCACGCTTGCGGCCTTTCTCAATGTACAGCTACAACTTTCCGCCAAAGCGGCAAGACTCTATCGACTCGGGCTATGCCGACAGTTGGACGGGACCGGCGCTGCTGGCTCGTTCTCCACCTCATTCCATGCGCAATAGCATTGCATTCAATTCAACACCCTCTCGCCGTGCTTCAGTATCTTTGTTACAAGATAGACGCGTGTCATATGATGTTCGCGGCGTCCGACCTTCCCCCCGCCAACCAGTGGTGACCGAAGAGCATGAAGATGACACATCCTCGACTTTATCTATTTTAGATGCCTATGATGTGTCGTCTGATCTCGACGAAGAGCCTCTCTCCCCCACTGTCCGTCTCGCTGGGATAGTGTTAACACCTCCTTTAAGTCCTCCAGTAGAACCATCCTTTCCAAAACAGCCATCCGTTATCATTTCCGAGAGTGCGCCAATTCATGACAGCGCCTTAGAAGCACCATCACTTCAGCCCGATTCCGCGCCGGAGGCTGACACCGAACATGCGACTTTCGATGCTGACAGCCCTCTAGATTTATTGGTTCTTCTCCGCTTTTCGTCATCTACGGCTGCCCGTCCTCTGTTAAAGGGATTTTTCCATCCCGGGAAGCAGTGCTCGTCGGCATGGAATTTTGCAGCCTTCCGCCTTCTCCATTACCCGAACCCGCTGCTTCCGACGTTCATATCGTCAGCAGAGCCGATGACGTCATTACCCCCCTCGGTTTCTTCGTATTTGATTGACAGCGAGTTTATGGAGGGAGAATTGTCATCAAAGGTGTCGCTGTTATCTTTAGGCACTTTCCCGTCTGGTCGCTCATCTCCGAATACATCCATACTCTCCGTTGAGTGCGACTACACGGCTGACGACATGACTCAAGAGACCGTTTTCTCTCAACCTCCTTCGCCACAGCAGAGTGGTCTCATACCAGCGCAGTCTCCTACTTTATCGCCGGTACGGGATGATGATGATGATATGGACGGATACGGACTCCGGGAAGATCATCTTTATGCAAGCTACCCAACCGAAAGTAGAGAGTTGTCCATCGCCCGCCCCAGCGAGCGGCCAAGGATCTCCCGTGAACTTCTAGCCCACATCGGGCATGTATTTTCCCTTTCCGACGACATGCCAGTGCCTGCAGGAGATGCTCTAGACACAACCGGAAGTGGTTCAGATGTCCAGACTGATGGTCATCATGATTCGTGCATGACGCTCTGAATGCGGATGTCAACAGGCTTTGCGCATGTCTTCAATGTCTCCTGTGATATTCTTATCTGACGATACAGACTTCGATCACGACGAGGCTGGCGTGCGCACGTCTTGGAGCCCTCAATTAGGCGACTTTTCCGCCAACCTTCGTCGTTGGAGTGGCGTGGAAGGTGTCTTGTCTGTCGAGGAGGGCATGAGCGTTAGCACTGTTGAACTCGACGAGGGCGATGCGCTTCGTGGCCAACATAGCACTGAAGGTCTCTTGGATGACCTGGTATCTTTACCAGCGGCGACTGCCGGGCAAGCCATCGGAACTCGTGACATAGATGCATTCTTACTTCAGAGGAAGCAGGATATCCAGGCAGCTCATTTTCACGACGAATCACTGGTTGACACTGGTACTGTCAACGATCCCTCGGTTGCGACTCTTGGTTCTGCAGATGCTCCTTCGATCATTGAATTTGTACAGAGGAATCGTGCTATCTCAGATGTCACCGTGAAACCAGATTTGCAGTCTCCGAGTGCTCCTTATTTTCCTCCATCACCCGTGGCCTTCATCCCGGCCACCCTCGTTGACACCAATTTGGACGATCATGCAGACTTCCTACAAGTGCTTGACGATCAAGGCGTGGGCACAACCCACTGATTTGCCAAGTATGGAGGTCACTGCCGTGAAACTATCCTATGAGACGAGGGAATCTCCGAATCTGCATCCAGCATCTGTTCTTGAATCAACAGCACATGATCATGAGGAGAAACATTCTTCCGTGTTAGTTAGGGCGGAGTCCCCTGCAACACATAGAGCTCCACCGAATCTCACAATACATATTCCATCGACCTATGAAGCTCAGCCATCTTCATCGTCTACTGCTCAGAGTCTACCACTTATTCTATCCCTCTCGAATGGGCGCGATACGAAGCGATGGTTCTCCGATACAGACGGGCTTTCGTCTACAGCAAGTCCCTCCGTCTCAGCTCCAGTAACGTCAAATCTTTCGTCGCGGGAAGCAAGGAGCACAAAGGTACCGTTCGGTTTTCGACGTGTCAATCCACAGGTAGGCCTCTGAAGCGACATTCTTTGATCGTCACTCATGTATGTCCCTGTAGTTTGTAGCCAGAAGACCACTGCAGGATATTCAGCCCTCATCCTCCGTTTCACCCTGTTTTTCATCCGGCAACGAGACGAGAGAGTGACACTGCCAGTGCGAACGCTGCCCCGCAGCAACTCAACAAGTTCTTTCCACCAAACCACCATCGACCGACCGGCTCCTGTCTCCTGTTGAACTGCAGCAAGAACCATCCACTACTGGATTAAAACCTCTCAGGCTGGTGAGTTGCCAAACGACAGTAATTCCTGTACACCATCACTCAGGTTCGCCTTCAGTCTAGTTTGCTCAATCCGAGGTCGTCCGTATCAT
>NW_024538902.1:0-18901 GCF_016647635.1 Suillus subaureus
TCCATAGTTGCAGTGTCTTGTCCAGGATTGATGTGCTTGCGAGGATGCGCTCATTGGGAGATAGTAAAATGATGTCGGCGAGGATTATGTGCACATCAAGAACGGTCCATGTGGCTGTGTCGAATTTCGCGATCTCGATTCCACCAGCAATAAGCGTTTTTCCATCCGAGGTCCACGCCAAGCACATAAATCCTCCCTCCAGTGTTTTGAGCAATTCGCCTGTGTCGACGTCCCAGACTTTGAGGTCATCCGGACCGCCAGTGGCAATCATCTTGGCATCGGGTGAATAGCAAACCACAGATAAATCTGTGTTGATTGGTCCAAGGACAGTTTTTCCGCTCTCGACATCCTGCACTCTGAATATTTCGTTGGATCCGCTCACCACTCGCCCTCCGTCTGAACTCCAGCGCACAGACACCACTCTCTCTGTATGCCCTGTCCACTTTTTTACCACCTTGCCCGTTTTGATGTTCCATAATCTCACTGCGCCGTCCGAACTCCCGCTTGCTATGGTCTTACCATCCGGCGACAATGCAATGGCCTCCACTCTATCTTTTTCCTCCCTTCCTCCCCGAACTGCATGCCTCTCTCCAAGTCCCTGACTTGAAATGAGCCTCCCATGAATTGGTGATAACCCGCTGTCCACCATGCAGGTGTAAGATGTGGCTGATGCCGTTCTGTACTTTGATCATTCGGTAAGGCATTGTCACTGAAATTTCTTGCTTCGCAGGGGCTGGATGTCCCCCGGTTGTGATTTTGGGATTCACTCAATAGGTGCATGATAATTTCAGTTCTTGCCATTACATCCCATCACTTACTTAGAATCCAGATGTTCTTGACTTGTACACAAAAAGACGAATGCAGAACGAAGGCTGCGACGGAGTGGGAGTTTCGTTCGATGGAAATTTAAGTCGTTGTTCAAGTCTTTTACTGGTGCATTTTCCTCGCCTCGTGTTCGCTCCACAGTTTTGGCCGTGCAGTTTAAGCGCCAAATCATGATAATACAATTAAACACCTCGGTAATCCCTGTGTTTCTCCACTAGCCCAATACGATTCTGCAATTGTCGTATCCATCCTCTGCATTTCTGTGGCAAGTCTAACTAAGCTCATCCAACTCTCTTTCCGCCCTTGGTTCTCAACGTCCTACGTGAACTTTTTCAAAGTTCTCCCTACTGGCTAGCTTACGCATCATTATCTTCCTTACATTTTCCTATTGTTCGTCTATTCAGTCTCTTCAGATCCATGTCCCCATACTTGAAGGAACGTGTCATGCTAACACATTGAATAGGCTTTCTCCATCACCAGTAAGGGATTACTCATACCTACTGAGTACAAACTATCATGCATTTTTCCGTTCCTATCTTTCAACACATATCCTTCGGTTGGAGTTATACATTGGTATTGACGTTCCATCATCAAGCAGGGATGCGCTGTTTGGATCGTCAAGCATCTCTTCAACTTACAAATCAGGTATATATGCACGATGCGCGTAGTGTTTATCTCACTATAGCTTAAGCAGGAAGTCTTCAACCCGCAATTGTGCATCTGACTTCGGGAGCGCATCCACATCAAAATACTCATGTGTCGGGCAAGAGAATCTCCTCCCAGATCCTCACTCTTCTACGCGGAGCTGTGGTTCCTTATTCGTGTGCAGACACCCTCCTGTGCACAGTCCTCACCATTACCAGAACATCTTCTCTTGGGTGTGCTCAATATTTGGGCTCGTTGAATTTTGGAGTGTCCTCGATATTACTACCACCAAACATGACTGTACACTATCCTCGGCAACTGGTGCTCAAAAACACTCTCAGCTCAGACACTTCGTAGACGAGAACTGTTCATTTTCCCTCACATCTCGGTGACTACCCTGCCGATGATTGGTGATTGGCCACGGTTATCAATGAGCGGCTTTGATGATATAAGTACGATTGCACTCGTCGCTGGACCGCTCCTCAATACAGGCAATGATGCTAAAGGACTGGGAGGCTGGCCAAACTTTGCTACGGTGCGTCCACTTTGATCTTTCCGATTTGGTACAGTGCTTGGCGAGCGACTGCGGTGATACGAGCATGGATACCCCTCGCTGCAACGCTCCTCAATGCAAACATGACATTACCGAGATGCTCGTGTCCTCCAATTCGCGCAAGAAATAGTTTAACATATTTTGCGATTGCCGTTGTGTACGACACGGTAAGTCTACGACGATGGTCAGACTGTCAGTGGTTGTCAGCAGGTGCATCTAGGCAGCCAGAGAGTTTGATCTGGTTTTCATTCCGCTCGAGTTCGTTTCTATCATAGCTCCTTGGTTTATACATAATGTCCACCATCGCACTTCCTGGGCTTTCAGTCAGCGTCATAAAGTCCGAAAGTGTTTTTTTCATCCGTGTCTTCCTTGGTTATACTTGAAATTTGAAGTCTCAATTCAGGTTTATGCTGTACAGTATATAAGTATGCCATCGCTCGGACCAGTCTTAGCTTAAGGAATGAACAATGTACATAATTCATACGACATACAATCATTGAAATCCCATCTCCCCATACACCATCTTTCGATTCTTCAACTGCTTCTCAATCTTCTTCTCCCTCCTCGATAAGCGTGCACAAACGCCTGATGAATGATGTGCTCGGGGATGAGGGCGTACGAGATGGATAGGGTCCGGCTTGAGCGCTTGACACAGACGCACTGATGTCGCAGCCGGGGAAAAGGTCACCCTGTGACTCCACGCCAGTCGATCCACCACCATCATCATCATCATCATCCTCCTCCTCGATAAGTGTACACAAACTCCTAATGAATGATCTACTCGGGGATGAGGGTGTACGAGATGGAGAGGATACCCCGGCCTGAGCGCTCGGCACAGACGCGCTGGTGTCGCAGCACAGGAAAAGGCCACCCTGTGGCTCCACGGAAGTCGATTCTTTCTCTTCCTCTTCTTCCTCCTCGATAGGTGTGCACAAACGCCCAGTGAATGATGTATTCGGGGATGAGGGTGTGCGAGATGGATGGGGTCTGGCCTGAGCGCTTGGCACAGACGCGCGGATGCCGCAACCCAGCAAACTCGGGAAAAGGCCGCTCTGTGGTTTCATGGAAGTCATGGAAGATGAAGACCCGAAACGGGGGGGTAGCATGTAGTAGTTATGGAGCGGGATGTAGTCACTAGAGGGCTGGGCGGAGTAACCCTGCAGCGAATAGAAGCTGAGAAGCGTGGTGGGGCCTTGAGATAAGGGGATACTGGGGAACCCAATGGGTAAGCCCAGCGGCAACAAGGAAGGCTGGGGATGTAAAATGACTGGCGTGTTAAAAGCTAAGGATGGAGAAGATGCAGATGGGAGCTTTTTGTGGAGTCCCGGCAAATGCCCACATCCACAGCGCATCCACAGCTTGGTCAAGTGGCCCATTGTGGAATGTGGACTGATGACGGTGAAGCACCAGTCTTCATTGTCAGCAGAATTTGAATAGGGAAAGCGAACATGTACTTGCTTTACCTTCAAGTCGGGGTTTCCTTGTGGATAGAGGTTCGCTGGCAGGTAAAAAATGTCTTTCTGGCTTGAACAGGTCCGTCTCATCATGGCTCTCCCGCGCTTGTTTCCGACTTGTACACATAATTGAGTATATAAGGCACAGACGGGCAAGAATGTCACTCACCACATTTTATCTATTACAAGTGCTCCTGTGGGATCTGTCAGACTACACAGCCTGTCGAATGATTTACAGTCACCTGAAGTTGTGTAGCTTTCCATTTCGTCCCGTTGCTCCTGACTGGCTAACACTCTACCATAGCATGGAATAGTCAGTCGGTCAAAAACATGAACTCAGAAACAATGTTGAACTTCTTCATGCTGAAATTTTTAGCGAACTGGATGAAACTCGAGTCTTGCTAACGCAGGTCGCACCTCCATTGTGAAAAAGTTATGCCTAGCAAGCTGTTCACCACTGGCACGTCTCGAGCGGACTACGAGTCGCAGTGATTTAAGAACTGATAAAGTGAGTATTGTGTTTCAAGCCGAAGTTTTGAAGCTTGATGGAGTCAAGAATTGGCGTGTGTCATTGAGACGGATTTTACCGTTGACCCAGGCTAATCTGGTATACGTAGAGCCACTACAGAAGTCGGGGCAGTGACAGAGAAGAACCAAGAAGGGAGAAAATGCACAGGCTGCTCCTTGTGCTCGGAACCTCGACTACGTGTGGCTCTCGCAACTGGATGTGAGAGATGAAGGTTTGAGCTAAGTTGGCCGGGGTCGAAATTAGGTGTTAGGCTCAGTTGCCTCATGTGGATCGGGGTGGCAGCGTCAGAAGTACAGTAAGCGACACTAACGTGCTGATACGGCGGGACCGTCGCGTCGCTCATGAAATGGGACTGTAAGAATTCATATTTTTATCAAGCAGGACTCCGGCATTATAGATGAACCTCACATATATGTCGTATATATTGTCAAAGAATCCTCAGAATATTTGACAAGCGTCTCGCTGATCCTGGTGTTATCTCTTGTCAACTTTGCATGCGCACATAATTACTCAACACCTGGTGGATATTGCTACGCTACAATACTACACACCTGTGAAACACTAGACGACAACGGCACGAGAGTCGTGAAGAATTAGTTATAGATGAGTCAACAACAAAGATGAATGGAACATAGAAATCGAAATATCGCTTCCCTAATGCTGATCGTCTGTTTTTTCAATAGAAACGCAACAAATCCAAAGGATGAAACGAGCGCGCCATCCAGAATCTCGTATAGTAATATGAGGACGTGAGCTTGTTCCAGTTCCCGTTGCCCCGGCAGTACCAGCGACAGCGGAAAGTGTCGAGGTAGTGGCGGCAGTGGGAGGTGGTAGTTGTAATGACGATAGTGCGCCTTGAGTTGCCGCGCTGGGTTGTTGCGTGGTGTGAGTTTTTAGAGGTCGAGACGAGCTGGCAGCTGGCTTCTTCTTTCTTGCGTGATAGTTCCTCTGCGCGAAAGGGAGTCAGAAATAAAGAAGGATTGAGGGAAGACACATACAGGCTTGCCCGCTGTGTACGGGACCTCAACTATTGGTGGTTCACGCAACTGGATATCTGATCGATGTCGTCTGCGCAGTATGCCAGAGACTACATTTCGAGTCCAGCTGAGTGGGTGGGATCGGGATCGGGTGTCGGACTCATCTGCCCTATGTAGCTTGAAGCGGTTCCAGAAGGAGGATAAGCGACTGCCGGTGCGTTGACGTGGTGCTGGGGTGGGACGGTCATGTTGCCCATATGGTTGAGTACGCGAGCTCGGCAACTAACAATATATCGGTCAAAGCATTTGATGAAAGATGAAGTTCACATACATCAACATCTCGTGCACTGTCAAAAAATCCTTGAGGTATTCGACGAGTACCTTTCGTCGTTGGGACTGGTCGAGGTGTAGCATCAACCTTGGGAGCAATCTATTGTCAGTGTGATGAAGAATGAAATGTATTCAAGCATACAAGATCTGACAGAAGGCCAGCTTCTTTCATGATAGCGGAAACGTCCCATGTGTACATGTGGTCGTCATCGCAGCCGGTAATGAGGAACTTTCCATCTACAGAAAAGGTCGCGTATGTTACCGAATCTTCACAGTGGTGGAGTGGTGCTCCAATGGGCAGATTGGTTTCGAGGTTCCATAGCTGGACGGTATAGGTGTTGTGTGATGCGAGGATGTGCCCATCGAGAGATAATGAGATGGTATGGGTACCAGTATTATTGCCCGAGTCTTCAGTGAGAATTGTTGTTTGTGACCATGTGGCTGTGTCGAATTTCGTGATTTTGGATCCCCCAGCAACAAGCGTTTTTCCTTTCCATGCCAAGTACAAAAATGCAACTTCGAATGTTTTGAACAGTTCGCCTGTGTTGGCGTCCCAGATTTTTAGCGTGTCCCCGCTGGTAGCAATCATCTTGTCGTCGGGTGAGTAGCAAACCACGTTCACCAACTCTCCTGCCTTGATTGGTCCGATCATTGTTGCACCGCCTTCAACATCCCGCACTCTGAATGTTCCATCGGAGGTTCCGCTCATCACTCGTTCTCCGTCTGAACTCCAGCACACAGAACGCACTCTCTCCATATACCCCGTCCATTCTTTGATGACCTTGCCCGTGTCGATGTTCCACAATCTCACTGCGCCATCCGAACTCCCGCTTGCTACCATCTTGCCATCCGGCGACAATGCCATGGCCTTCACACTTTCATCTTTATCCTCCCATTCCTCCCCAACCTGCGTGCCCCTCTCCAAGTCCCAGACTCGAAATGAGCCATCCCATGCATAGGTGATCATCCGCTGTTCACCGGGCAAGGGCAATATGCGTCTGATACTCGTATCTATCTTAATCTTTCGGTAAGGCGTTGTCGTCAAGTTCTTGTGATTAGCAGGGGCTGGTTTCTTCATTAATTTTGTTTCGGGATCCACTTGATAGGTGCGTGGTAACTTCAACTCTTACTATCAATTGCTGTACGAATTTATCACTTACTCAGAATCCAGATATTGCACTTGACCAGAGCGAAAGCTGCGATGGAGTGGGCGTTTTCTTCCCAGAATCGAGGAAGGGTGTCGAGCTATAAGGAGCTTGTTTTCTAAGCCCCGTACGAGGTGGGCCTGCCATGCTGTATCTTCGTGTTTTGCCTCACAGCTTCGGCATGGCTATGCAGATCAGGCGCCCAAGTCCCAGTCTTCAGTATGCGCAATAAGTTCTTCATTCCAACTGACCTCCCAGAATTGCGTTTCGTAGTCTTGTTATCGACCAAATCTCTTATATGTCTCGACTCGTGCAATGCGATTCTTGTTGTTTATCCCCTCATGTTGCAATTCTGGTCGCGTGGATTGCCTGACACATCATTCTATCCTCTCCGATCCTCGCCTTCAATGTCCTACATATGCTGTTAGTCGTCGTCACCGCGCCAGCTAAATGTCAATCTTGCTCTTACCTTCCTAGCCTTTTCCCGACTCTAACCCCCCATAATCTAACGAAGGTGTCTCCTGACTCAGTGATGGCGCGTTACCTAAGGCATCTTCCCTCTCCGCCACCAGCAAGATGATTTCTCAAACGTCTATCGCCCCGTCTGCTGGGGATGATTGTGCATCGGATGTATCCTGGTGCTGTGACTGTTGCTCACGCAAGTAGTCGATTCCTGTTCAATTCTATCGCTGTGAATTAATAGAAGATTGTTCAACGACCGATAACACTAGGGCTAATGACGGCGGAAAGGACCAGTGTTGCGTCCTATGTCGCAAGTCTTCTATGGACATTGTTGTGCATAGCATGTACGGTGCCTTGTTTCGCACATCTAAGTTGCGCCTGAAATCTGACAGTGCGAGCTTACACTGGCACATGCGGACATAAACCCAATGCTCACATTTGACAGCGTCAGATAGCCTTCATAGAACGTACATAACGTCCTGCATCACATGGTAAGCTATTGCTGTAAGAGATGACAAACCACGATATTTACCTGCAGAAACTCCATTAGAAAATTGGGGACAATACCGATTAGAAGTTTGCACATGCATAGTCGTGTCCTAGTGATTAGGATTCTTGCCACGGCACCTTCCACCTCCACCTACTCTCGCTCCGCATCTTTGAGTCAACTCCAAAGATGCGGAGCGAGGATGATAATGAAGCCTAACAGGACCTGGCCTGTGCCGACACGAGTAAACTCAGGTCTTCCATATTTACCGACTTCAGCACAAGGCGGCCCTCGTAGAGCTTGTGTCTTGCGGCACACGATAAGTCAGTGGTTATACTTCAACGATATGATATATAACATTTCCTTCTGAGAATCCTAGAGAAACTCACACCATTCTTGGATGCAAGGTTGCAACGCAACCAGCGCGAAGTTGATCAAGTTTAAGACCCACCTGAGGGGCGCCTTTAACTCGATCACTCCCGCGTTGGCATACTATTTGGAGCGATACCCACCAGAAGCAGTTGGATTGACATATTCCGGGTACCAGACGAGGCTTGAAAGGACTGTCCTTGAGGGGGCTTGTGATGAATCGATGTCACAAGCTCCCACAGGGCCAATCATCCCTAACTCACTATGAGCAAATCAGTAGGTCGAATAGAGCAAGAGTGTTGTTGAGGAGTTGGAGGTGGGTGGGTTCACAACTCATACTGTTGGCGACCTTATATACGTATCGCAGGTGTTTGCATTGACCACGCTTGATTCACACCAGTGTGAGTGTATTTTTATTTATTCATTGTTAGCTGCAAGGCTTTGCCACGCCTCAGAGTGAGACATTTCCGCAATAATGTTTGTGTCTAAAGCACAATGGCGGTAGCCTACTGGCAGCCTGGTAATTCGACAGAGATTCCACATCGACAATAAAGCGTCATCCTTGTGTGTTTTGATCACAAGATCAATAAGCTGGCGATGTTTGACTGGTTGGAAATCCGGCAAGTCCACATCCAGCACAAGATCTTAACGGGTTTCGCGTATCTTTAGCTAGGTGTAGCATTGACCATACGATGATCAATGTCAAGTTACCGAGCCACGTGTTCATTTACAATATTATTGATAGAAATTATTCAAAATTCAATTAATTGTCAGGTGATGATAACACCAGACGATCGAGACGCAAAGTGACCTCGAACGAATTACATCCAGTATAAACCTCGAACTGTATATTCGAGCTAGTGATGTGCACGGCCCGGCTTCAAGCCGTGGGCCGAGCCAGGCCGGGCCCAATTAGGCCGGGCCAAGTGACGCTTTGGCCCGGCCTGGAATTCTGGAAAGCCGAAGCCGGCGGCCTGAGCCGCGGCTCTAAGCTACCTCTGTACTACTATCGATGATGACAAGAGACCAAAAATGAGATGGAATGCCGCTCTTTTCTTCACTTTCTGAAGCAGGATTTTCCAACACTCTGGATTCACTCTTCCAATTTCAGACCCAAACCCCCAGAAGTGCTCGACAGCTTCACAGAAATATTGATTCAACAATCACGGGCATCTTCTCAGGGCGCGGTCAGTGCCACCCTTCTTTTTTTTTTTTTAGACAATTGATATGTAATTGTGGCAACTGACGAAGTCTAGTTCTACAAGTACGCACTATAGCGGAGTTCTACGAACTCCGGGTGCCACCCTTCTTCGCTTCTGAGGTCTTGACATGTCTTGCTCGACATTGAGCCGACTTCTTAAACAGGTCTGTCAAAAACTCGAAGGGATGCGGTGCTTGGAATAAGCTGCGACATTTTACTAGAGGTTGATGGTGTTGAGCGTGGCCGAGGGATTGTGGACGCCTTTCTCTAAGCTGCAGAGGTGCGTGTATGGTGTGTTTTTATGCTGCTAACTACTTCGTTTACATAGATACCCAAGACATAAACCTTTCTCCCTCGTCCATTTCTTGCCCTCTTCCACTCCTTGTCTTATTCTGGTGCCTTCTGGTGTCGTTCCCATATGTCTGAGCCATGTCAGCATTCACTGATGTGCGCTGGGCATGTGCGCTAAGCACTAGCGGCTGTTGGAATCGGGTGGGGGTAGTAGATAGTAGTTTGGATGGTGCTGGTTGTGTTGTTGGTGTCTTGTCCTTCTTATGCTGACCATCTTTCTAGAAGATCCAGCGCCATACACTCATTCGCATTCCGACAGTTTCGGCGACGTTCTCGCATGTTTGCATTCATTTGCATATGTTTCTGCCACTGTATTCAGTTTGGATGCATTCGCAGACGTTCTTATGCATTGGTGTTCATTTGCAAATGCTTCCAGACATTTTTGCATATCTGTACTTGTTTTTACAACTACCTGCATGTATCTGCACATATTTGTGCAATATTTATTCAGTTCTCGGTTCTCGTCTAACCTCCTCTGAACCAGACTGAACTGGACTGCAGCAGTACTAACATTGTCATTGTCATTGAGTCACTCCTGGAGTCATGACCATCGCACTGCCTCGTGTCCTACCCGGCCAGCTCCCGCTGGCCCATCCTACCTCCCCTCCCATTGCACAGGTGAGTACTCCAAGTTCATACTTGCAGTTTTACATTTACAGTACTCGGGCCGCGGCTCAGGCCAGAGCCGAGCCAAAGCCAGCCGTCACTGGCGGCTTTGGCCCGGCCTGGATTTTTTGCAAGCCCAAGCCGTCTGAAGCCAGGCCGAAGCCGCGGCTTTCGAGTCAAGCCGGGCCGGAACATCACTAGCCGCCATTGTGCTTTAGACACAAACACTGTTGCGGAAATGTCTCACTCTGAGGCGTGGCAAAGCCTTGCAGCTAACAGTGAATAAATAAAAATACACTCACACTGGTGTAAATCAAGCGTGGTCAATGCAAACACCTGCGATACGTATATAAGGTCGCCAACAGTGTGAGTTGTAAACCCACCCACCTCCAACTCCTCAATACCACTCTTGCTCTATTCGACCTACTGATTTGCTCATAGCAAGTTAGGGATGATTGGCCTTGTGGGAGCTTGTGACATTGATTCATCACAAGCCCCCTCAAGGACAGTCCTCTCAAGCCTCGTCTGGTACCCGGAATATGTCAATGCAACTGCTTCTGGTGAGCATCGCTCCAAATTTGAGTTGACATGAGATACGACTGGCGTCGGACCGAAGGGTTAGTAGCGTAGACTTCAACCGTACTCGTCCGCAACATAGGGCGGTCCTTCGTCTCCACCGCGAGTTAGTGCACTCTGGTGGGCCCAATAAGGGGGCCAACATACTTGTGTACATGCAGCGTTGATCTGGACTAGTCTCCTTCAAGGGACGGATAATGTACATAATTTTTGCGACATAATCATTGAAATATCATCTACATCATCGTCAATATCCTCTCAGCAGTTCGTCTCCGAATTCTCCCTCTTCAGCAGGCGTAGGTGAAGCACTAATGAATGGCGTCAGGGGTGTCAATGGTGGCGAAAGGGTGACGGGCAAGGTATGGTGTTGGGAGTCTGTCATTGACCTATTGTCCGTCGCAAAATTAAACGCTGGTGTCAGGTACGCTGACAGGTTGTCAGACCGCAATCGAGAAGGTGCTGGACTGATCCTCAGACTTGACGGTCTCCAATCTTCACACACGCTGTGATGCTGTTGCTCCTCGGGAGTCACGGGGGACGACGGGAAGCGGAGGTTAGGCGACAAGCTGAAGCCCGACGGCGAATAAGGTGGTAAGGGAGACAGTTCTCCCATGCAGCCCTCTCTTTCCCTGTTATTTGTCTCCTCCCTTGTCAGCAAAGCAGGATCGATCTGGTTAATTTGTACGTTCTGAGTGCAGACTGGGCTCGACAGTTGAAGACGCTGTAGTTCAGGGGGGAGCGAATCCGAGATGTTTTCGGGCCACAGAGCGGGCAGCCTGTACTGGTCGTCCATCGTGTCGTCCCGGTATGCTTCTGCCAGACATGGTAAGTCACCTGGCTTCGCATCGGAATGACTGCACAGACTCGCAAGGTCCAAGGCCAGTGGATGCAAGCCAACGGGAATTTGCCTCAAATGTATGCCGTTGAGGTCTTCCAGCCGTGAATCAAGCAAGGGTGGTCGGGGACGCAAGAGTAGCTTAGAGCTTCGCAAGTACAAGGACGGTGAAGGGGTGGACGGAGAGCCGTTTGTAGTGTCAAGGGAACAGGAGACATCCCCAGTTTGATCGAGTGGGGATTGATCAAGTGGACCTCCGGAAAACTGCCAACCTGTTTCAGGGGAACCTGACCGGCACAGCGAACCTTTGGTTTCCTCAACTTGCTCCTCATTCAGCTCGCGCGAGGACATCTTCCCCTGGACTAGTGCAATAAGTTCTGGGTTTCCGCTCCGTTTGAAGGTACATGTAGGACAAGCTTTGACGAACTGTGCAGTAAGCTCTTTTGGGACCCATGAGTAGTGCTGGCGGATTATAGCGCAGGTTTTGTCCCGACCGCCGTGGTTGGACTCTTCATGGCAGTAGCAGAAAAGTTCGTATAGCTGCTCCTGAACCGCGACCGGTCTGTTCTCATGGAGGATAACAACTGGTACTTCGTTGTCGCCATCCTCTGTGTCGGGCGTGCTGAGCGTGAACATCTTGCGGACCCAGAAGCGAAACTGTGGTGTCCCGATAGTGCATGCGTCCGGTTGGTGTAGTACATCCCAGATCTTGTCGAACATGCACTGAGATATGAGGGCCTTGTCACGCTTCCGCGGGGACAGCGACTGTAGGTATGCCATCTCTATACGTTTGTACTGAGCGTATGTAGGAAATCCAGGTTTGTCCGCCGTAACTAAGATTGGTGAGGGAAGGCATTCGTCACCGTCCTGGTCATCGGAAAGTGCAGGACTGGAAGAATGCGGAAGCCGCTCGTATGACTTTGATCCGGACCGAGCGCGAGATTTTCGCTTTCGTGAGACAGCGGGCATTACAAAAATGATTTCTTTTGTAGGTTAAAAGAACGTGAAGTAGCTGTGAGGGGATGGTGGTAAATGACACAGGACGATAAGGGTCGAATAAGCTAGCGGCTGACCGTGACGCGATTCCTCACGTGATTGAAAATCAACGAATCAAATATTGTGATTATAAGTATCTATACCAAAGGTAAGTAACAGTCGTGAATGTAATGAGGATATGTGCAAAATTATGACGTGCAAAGTCCATGTGCAAGAACCGTCAGTAAAATGTGTGTGGTGCAAGAATGATATGCAATGAAATAGCCCGAATCCCCATAAGCAAATGATGCTGTATGTCGTGAATGTACGGATGGCGTGGATAAGTGCTCAACACCCTCCGTTCAATCTGTTCTTAGGTACTGTCTGATTATAGTTCGGGAAGCTCCACCCAGTCAGATTAAAGTTGGTATAAGCTTCCTTGTATCTGAAAATGTTTAGCAAACCTCAAAAGTCTTGGTTGGGATCGGGACTTACGTCTCGATGTAAGTGGCGGTCGGGAATTCGGGGGGATCACACCCAATGTTGTGTGCATTTGAGGGTTGATAGACGCGAATATAGTCAATCAACATGGTCGTGGGGAACTGGAGGTTCTCGAAATCAATCCCCCCGAAATTGAGTGAGAATCCAAGGTTGGCAATGATATACTACATAGTGTGGTCAGTATTTTCATGCTCGCTGCGAGAAAAGTTGTTATGATACCATTGGCTCCTGAGGGATGATACGTGCACCAATCTCGGTCTCAGTATCAGGCCCAAGTCCACCAGAATAAATTGTCCAGACGGCCTGGCCGCTACTGATCCAAGTGATGTATCCAGCATCGAACCTGAAGATATATGTGAGCAGAGCGTAGATTGTGGTCGGACTTCTCCAAACCCTGGTTTGTATTCAAACCCATAGATGCTGTAGCAACCCTTATCTAGCTCGTAGCAGTCTTGGTCCGTGAGCGAGAGACCACTAGTAGTTTGTTGATACGCTCCTGCAATGCAACTGTTGGGTACAAATTGGGCATGAAGAATGAGCGCATACCCCCATGGTAAGGATTCAGGACAGTCATGTCTGAATTATAAATCTGTAGATTGTCGGAAGTGTTCAACCATTTGTATCCCGCCTGAGAGAGTCAATAACAACCCAAATAACCACAATCCAGACCTACATTGAAAGGAGCCCATTGTGCTGATTGGGAGACCTTCATGAATTTGTGAGTCAACGCTGATTGAAACTTGGAGTAAGCGAACCTTCCCAATCCCACCATCGACTGTCGCCTCGAAGATATCGATCTCCGGCGCGGAACGGCCGACATAGTCGCCGTTTGCACGGACTGGACCGGGATGTGATTCACCAGGGCAGGTACAAGCTGACAGTCGTTGACCAGGTAAAAATGACTGCAAAAGATAAATGAAGATCTAGGACGAAAATTCGTGCAGCGAACTAACTAAGACGTCACCATGGTTAGGATCGCCGTTCTGTACAGCAGCGAGCGGTTTGGATGTCCCAGGATAAGTTTGATTTGGTAACGTGCCAACGTCACAGCTGTCATATGAGTATGGCCACTGGAATAGTCTGATTAATATGACCTCTTCGATAGAGGTTTACACACCAATCCTTCTAAACTAGCACCGAAACCTGCACGACCTTTGGCAATGGTTGGTTTAAATACTCAAAGCGACGAGACAACAATGCACGAACCTAGATTTCCCATTGTCCAGCTTGATAGAAAACATTAATCACGTTCCCATATTGAAAAATCTAAACTCACACAGCAGGCCAAAGACCACTTTAATGGCAGGTGTTCAGCAGGACGCAATGATCTTAGAGCAGCTTACTTACTGGACATTGTTAGATCCCGGTAGGATAACGGAAGCTACATCTCAGTGATCAGCAGATATCGGCAGTAAACAACACATGTAGCTTACTCTCAATGAGGCCACCTGTGAAACAGAATTTATTCCTTTAGGCACTCGTTAGTGTCGAAGGTAACATAGAATCGAACTCGTTACCATGTTTGGACCTACAAGATACTACGTCCCTCAGTATGCCATGATGAGATGATCTTGGCTTACCATGCCTGACTTGTACGTAAGATTGTGGTTCGAAGCAGGATCAACCTTTGCCAACGTGATTTGCAATGCGCCCCCTTTCGTCGTTACTTGGCTTGGATCGTACCATTCCAAATCATCCTGTTCGATGTTTTCAGTCCCATACAATCTATCTGCGCGACCTTGACTGACCGTGCCCCAGTAGTGCAAGTTTGGAGCCTCCCAGTATGGATCGTCTCCAGGATAAAATGACCGTCCTTCAACTTGAAACTCGTCAGAGAAAACAAGGTCCCACATGTCGTTTTGGTTCATATACGATGCCTTCGTGTAGGCTTCCTTCGGAGTATCGACGTCTATGACGCCACGGTTGCCAGGCATCGATGGAATCTGCCCCGTTGCGTTGGTGCCACCGAGATTGAATCCATTCTGAGGAGTTGGCTTCTTCCTAGACAAGTGGCTGATTATTGGGAACACTTTGCCCAAGAATATCAGCTGCCGAATCCTACATGCATCTAATACTGAGATGCACTAACTTACCGAGGCTATTGGGGGAATGTCAGTACACGCATGTTTGTGTAGTAGGTGGCATAACTTACAATAACATAAGCATCGATGCGACTAAGAGAAACAGGCATCCCAGGTTTGCAATCCCTCGCGCAGTGAAAATGTGGCCTCCCTTATCACTTTTGAGATCACGCTTTGGGTCTGGAGTGTGAAGGTAATCGTCTGGTTCAGGTGTGCCTACATGCAGGGCACTCGTGCCCCAGTCTTCTGGATTGAGGTTGCAAGGAATACTACAGACAGATGTCACAAATGGCACAGATTATAGGGAAGAGCATTGGCATACTTTGTCGGCGAGCGAATTCTATCCGCGAGTTTAATCGACCGAGGACATTAGGTATTATTTCTAAAACTTACTTCATACGTCGACGGACTTGGAGACCTGCTTGGTCCTGCAAATCCCATGTCATATTCGCTCGCTGTTGACGACGACCTGGAACGACCTTGTGCCCTGGGAGGTAGCAAGCTAGTCGACGAGGCGCCATATTCCTGTCGCAGTAGCGGAGAGTTCATGTCGTAACAGTGAAAGAACCAGCTTTGCGCTGCCGTTTAGGTTGTCTCAGGGTACGTAGAGTAAAGAACGTGGTGCAAAAGAACGTGTAGTTAGAAGATGGTCAGTGTGTCGGGTAGACTGGGCAAATTGTATTGAAATTGATGCCCGACAATTCGTAAGGTTTCTCATTCCGTAATGTCCATCAATTCCGTGTGATTGTGTGAAAAGTGAACGAAGCTCTGGCAGCGGCATATGTACTTAGCATGTTCTGCAGTAATGACAATTGATGAGAGGTATACATGGAATGTCGTATGGGACTGCATGTCATTGTGCCTCATCATGTTGAAGGACCGCATCAGCAAGATCATCTGCCTTGGGGTTTCTTGCGGTTACTGCCACCGATAACTTCAAAGTCTGTTGGAGAAAGGATTCCGTAGTAGGTCCTATCGCAGCAACTTTGACATGATGATGTTCTGAAAGTTTGGCGCAATCCTCCGTGCTCGGATTGACCGCAGGCAGAGCGAAATGATTCCGTAGGATTGGCGTCACGAATTCAGCTGCCGAAGGGGCGAAGTAGACGATCCATCCCCAGGATAATCCCTCCTCTGTATGGATTTCAAAGTGCTGCATATCTAAGGCTGAGAAATACTTTCCTTTGAGACGTTCTAAGGCAAGCGATAAATCGTGAGGAAACATGATGAGCCTTTTGTGGCATAGACCTGGAGTGGGTCTAATGCAACACCAGCCGACTCCAAAATCCTCGGCAATGTGTCGCGATTTTTATCTCCAGTGAGGTAGAGAAGTTTTCTACTTGTTCCATCCGAGGGAAGATCTTTGAGTATGAATCCGGCAAGGCGTTCCGCAGTCCCCGTCTCTGAGCCGCCTCGAATATCTCTAGGTGTATACAGAGGTATCTTCTCACAAAGATCACGAAGCGCGACCGATGTAGCTTCTCCAACTGCATAGAACGGCACAGACCACCAGTCTGTTTGGTTGTGAGGTCCGATACGATGCGTTTATCCAATGAACCATACCAAATTCAGGCTTGAGAGGTGTGTTGTTATCAGCAATGATCAACGATCGAGCAGCTTCGGACCACGCCTCAACGGCTCGCTGGCTCGTGATTATGACTCCAGAAAGGCTCTGCTTCTCTGGACCGATGCTCAATCTGCGTGCTAGCTCCTCGCGGCAAACTATGACGGTTTCTAGCACCGGAACTGATATTGGATGGTATCCGCGAGATCTGAAAGCATTCTCATATCGATCCGGGCTGTCTTGATTGGCAGCTCTCAGAAGCAGGACATTCGACATTGGACCGTGCCAGTGTGTTGATAAAGGGTGTTTATGATGTGATATGAAGAATCTGTAGAATCTGTACTAATCATGAGAACATGCCCGATCAGTACTACTCAGTCGTCGTACGTCAGCACGAGATCAACTACCGCATGGAGTCTTCCCACTGCCAGCGGGCCGGCGCTACTACTTGTATATCACGACCCCTTATTTAACCCGAGTCTTCAGCAGGTTTCGAATAGATTACGATGGCTAAGCCAGAACTCTGGTCGTCGACCGTGGTGCAAACCCTCTTCGCTCGTTCACCTCCCGCTCCGCTCTCGCCGAAGGGTATATGGCGCCAGGATCTAACAGCTCAGATCAACCAGCTGTCAGCTAATCTCAACGTCAGAGCAGGTAAGTATTCAACTCGTCAAGGTGATTAGAAACCTCTGTTCATGCCGATACCAGTTCTCCACCTGCTTAATGATGATTTCAATGGCTGCCACGAGCTTGTACAAACCCAAGAAGGCAATCCCTATTCTGATCACTTGCACTCGATCGCTCATAGGCGTGAGCCCGACTACGAGAACTCCAAGTGGGCTTGTCTGATATGTCCTATGCGCGGCTGACCACTATTGCCTCAGGTATTGGATTGCGAGCTTCTCTCATGAGCACTTGACGGAGATATACTCGCCTGGCGGCACCATTACTCAGGCCAAGCAGGAAATGACCAAGTTTGTAGATGCTTTACAATCTGTTGAGGCTTCCGGAAATGGGGTCGCGGACCACGAGAAGAGGCAGTGGGAAGAAATGACGAAGCTTGCGAGAATCCTGATTGACTCGGAATAAGAACCTCAGCTTTGAAATATAGACTTGTGATTGTGCGTGGAAGTTGGTGTGCTAGCACTCGCCACAACTTGTACCCTGTAATATCTGCTCATGAACCACTGTTAGTCGGGCTCTGAAAGATAAGGCTGATGTCGCGTGGAGGCCGCCACGCAGGTTCATAATTACTTGTATCACGCTCTCGAGCAGTGCGTTAGGTGTATATTTGGTTCGGGAACATCCTGTGTGAACCGCTACTCCTGCTCCCGACCACCGATGATACTAATAATCTTCTCATAGGTCGTGAACACGATGCCTCCGCTCATCTATAGAAGTAAAATTTGAATAACCTCAGCGTCACATAATGAAAAACACGCACAACTAATCTAGCCAGTCGCGGCGTTGTACCAGTCCAAAACCGGAAGATTCCCTCCTCAGTCAAGATCCTATATCCACAGTGGAATGAGTTACGGTACTGCTGGCGCGCTGATAGTGACTGCATCCGCGTCTTGATCACGCTATGATTATGAAAACGATGAGCTCTCATCAACACATACGGGGGCGGTGCTTACTCCAGCGGTTGTGTCATATAGACCGTCACCAAACCAGCTACTGCACCAATCCCAAACGTGATCCCTGGAGGCAACTGCCGGCCTGGTCGCGTTGTTCCCTGAACGAACTGTTTCAGAGTCGTGTATGTCGTAAAGCGTACTGCAGAGTTGGCTCCTTGACGCATCATCTAGGATTCACTATTGAGAAATACATATTATATGCATCGAAATACTCACAACGGAAAGAGCCCTCGATATATACCGAGTATGCCTTCCTGTCGAATGATAGACATCGTTCCATGAGCAAGACCACGATATTGCGGGTTTGTACGTTTGGCGTCATCAATCATTAGTTCTGAACATAAGGGACAAGAATGACAGATCGGCAGAACAAAGAGAAGCATGCGCATACTTGATAGTCTCTGAAGGGGTAACAGCAATGACGGCCTCCGTCATACCAGCTCCGAGACCAGCTATTTTCATCATCAGAGAAATGCACTTACCACACCGAGCTCACATACCAAGTAGACTCTTAGGCGCACTGACGTTGCCCTTAAAATATGCTCAGCCAATGCCTTCTTCCCGGTAACAGACCAAGATCACCTCTGCGTCTGCCAGCATGCTCTTGAAAGTGGTCATAGCTCACGAACCGAACACCAGCCTTGACTGAATTGCCTATCACGAGCGCCAAACAGCCCGAATACAGCCCTGTTACACCCTTTTCGCGCAAAGTCGAGCGGATGATAGTCAAAGGTGACTCTCGCTAGTCAAGAGATAACACACCAGTCAGTTATCATAACGGAAGAAAATAACCCCCCA
>NW_024538903.1:0-18854 GCF_016647635.1 Suillus subaureus
TTGCTGAGACATGCTAAGGGGCCATTGGTACCAAACATGCAAAGGTTTTCACCATCGCATTGATGTACTCATGACAGGGATTGAATCTTTTGGTGCTTGCACCTGCACCTCAAGCATGTGGTCTTCATCAGTGTCTGGAGCCATTTTTGCCCAAAGTACTGCTTTCCATCGTGTGAAAGACCATGTTGTGAGCCCTGGCAAGACACACAGGGTTCGGACATTGATAGATATCAAGACCCCATGGCCTTGTGTCCTTGAAGTTTGAGTAGGCTAAGACTCAGGTTTTGATGATATGCTCCCTAGTATTGGGTTTGCCCTTCACAGCCCAATATTCTGCGTACAACAGCATGACAGAGTATTGTTCAGGGCATGTTTGTCTTGGTCAAATAATGCTTGCAACGCAGCCCAAATACCCATGTCATACATGAACACATTTTCGACGAAGCAATTGAGTGCAGAGATGATAAGAGCATTGATGGTCGTTACTCCTGCAAAGCAGAAAACAAAATCAAGATATTCCTGATGTGTACAATGTCAGCTACAATGTCAACAAGATTGAAGCAGTCACTGACATTTCTACCAAACATTTCAGGTGTTCGACGCTCTTGCTGACTCTCCCAGTTGAACCACAGGAGGAAATGACAATCCCACAAATGAATGGTCCCACAGTCAAGGTGGTATTGATTTTCCCAATGTGTTGTGAGGTGACCCAGAGATTATTGCCCAGATAGTTATGTAGCAACTAGGCAGAAATGATTAATGACAATATGCACTTCATGTGGTGCCATGCTGAATAACATACTTCATGCACCAGAATTGAATTTGAATTAGCAGCATTTACAGATACCACAAGGTTCCCTGTGGCGGTGTCAGAATGTGTGTCTATAAAAATTAGTAAGTTGCCATGATACTTCATGCTTTCAAGCCATTCGAAATTGGGTGTCATAGCCTTGGACGGTTGTTGCCAGCTTTCAATTTATGTGATGTGATACGCAACTATTCCTGTCTTACTGAATATCCCTGAAGCTTCTACTAGTATCATTCATCATCAGTATATTGATTGTTTCCTGGAAAGGATGTGACACACCAGGAGTGGCTTTCCACATGCTCTATAACATTGTGGACAGAGAAAACCTGCTGGCATCAACATTGACCACCAGGGTAAGCTCATCTGGGGTCATATCAATGCACCCATGATTGCCTTGTGCCTTGGCAATGCAAGCTAATATTCCACAATCTGGATTGGTGCACTTCCAAATGTATGTCCCAATGTCCTGGCAGTATATGCAGTGCTGTGATCAAAGTCAGCATGTACTAATAGTCAGCAGTACAGTACATACCAAGATAGGATCTTGTATTTATTCAACTGCTGAATCAGTGGAACAGAGATTCAATGTCCATCTTCATTTCTGCATCTTCATCTCTGTCACTCAGAATTGGAGTCAACTGTTAATAAGGTGAATTGAGGGACTTGGCATCTGCCTTTTTTTGCTGAAGCTCCCCTTGAATTGCTGCATCTTGTTGCACTCTCTTGGAGGCTCCAGACTTTGGTTCAGGCACTTGTGGAAGAGATTGTGAATGAGATTTGGCAGCATGTTCAGTATGCGTGAAACTTCCACATATAGTCCTTCTTTGTCCATATCTTAAACTTACTGTACAATCTGCAGAAAATGCTGGTGAACCTTAATGTTAACTAAACCTACAGCTACCATCAGATTAATAGACAAGAATCCATTGTTGTTCATTCACCCACTTTTGTTTACTTGTGAAGCTGGACAAACAAAAGGGTCCCACCTGTTACAATATTTCATAGGGCCAAACATCCCAGAATTGCATTGGACTGTGTGACTTCCATGATAAGGTACCAAGTGAACAAAAGAGGTGAATAAACAAAAATGGATTGTGGTCTATTGGTCTGAGGGTAGCTGTAAACTTGTTTGTCGTCCACAAATTTGAACAATGTGAAGTGAGGTCAGCCAGCAGCAAGAATATCAATGACATAATACAAGTGTCAGTTGAATGATATAACCATGTGACTAGTCCCAAATTTGAACAATTGCACCATGTTGAATAATTGCGATTCGACAAGTGTTGAGGACTCACAGGTGTGATGATTGATAAAGTCAATTCACCATACCTCTGGCACATTTCTTCTATCATTAAGCCTGCTTTGACAATTTCAGCACATGATTTTGCAGGCTATTTTTTGACTCACAACATGTCATCCACCATGAATCCAACAAATACACTACTGAAAACCCCATTGTTCTCAACATCAAGTTGCATGGTCTGTTGGTGACACAACAGGTTATGACCAAAGCCATTGAGTTACACATCAATCACAGCAGAACTAAACTAACACTTATCATTGATGCAAAACCAGTGTGTAATTATTGTCTGCCATCTCTCTGAGTGTTGAATGAGATATCACATCATAGTGCAACATTCCACCTCAATACCACAATGCTATGTGGCGCCTTCTTCACCATCGCAACATCTATCAAAGGATTGCCAGTAAGCTAATGGAGTATCTGGACCTGCATGTCACCAAGGACACCTACACATCTATCATGTATTATTACTGCAATATGCTGTTAGCATTTGTGGAAGAAGTGAGCGATAATTGGCGATGGAGCAACAAGTTGTGGTGCTCAGTACACCTAGACTATCATTTCACTATGGCAATACATGATAGTGCTTTTATTGAGCCCATGCAAGCAAATGCACTACGAAACATGGATCATACTTGGGATGATTTTAAATGCAAGAAAATCTACAAACCTGTCCTGGACCATATGTTAATATTACCTATCCCAATCACTGATTGTATGCTAATATAGTCAGGAAGTCACTGTTAACTCATACCACACGCAATTCTGCAATGAGAAGAACATGTGTGGCGTTCCAAACATCAAGCACAAGCATTCAGTAGATGACATGATTACATCCATAATCCAACAAGTGATTCAAAGTACACCAAAGCCAGCAGGGGCAGCTCAGGCAATGAAGGAGGATCACACTCATTCTGAAACCAATGCAGTTAAGGCCACAGTGGGGAAAATAGATTTTGTGATGTCTGACAGCAGATCCTCAGACAATGAAGACAATGATATGCACAAGGCAACCAATGTGACGATCATGTTCAGGCTGGCTTGCTAGGACCCCATTCTGCAATCCCCACCCAGTCTGCACATCTCCTACCCATCTCTGATGTTTTCCCGCTATCTCTGCATCTCCGATGCATCAGACCTGCTTGGAGATCCTGTGCACTTGCCCTACCATGTCCAGTCCAGTCCTGCTTAACCCCACTGGTGCATAGCCAGTTACTTCCCATTACTGATTGAGTAGACAGCATTATTACATGGATTCCCACTGGCCACAGTACCTCATGGCCTTTTACCTACATATTATTGGACCTGCATTTTTGCTACTACTTTCACCTATGGACTCTGGACTTTCACATAGCTAGTTATATAGGGTTGGGCAACCAGAATTACAAACACCACTTAGTAGGAGGGAGAATTCCCTGATACCGGTCACCCCATACCTGTCCTTAGAGTTACCCTTGCCAATATACCTGTTTACCTGCTCTCTTTGACCCGACATGAGTGTCACTCATTCATCTGACGTTCCCTAGCATCTCCAAGCTAGTCCTGATGCATTCCCTCCCTTTCCCTTTCTCTCCTGCCATCTCCACATCTCCACACCTGTGGACCTGATTTCCTGTGCACCAGACTTCATCCCATACCTTCGGACTTGATCTCTGACCTTCGGACTTTTGACCCTTTGTGTAGTACTGATTATTGAACTTGACTAGACAGCAGATCCCTCAGGTTGAACATTCTTGCTTGCAGGTGTAGCAGCTAGGCAGGACTAGTAGACATATATTAGCTAGGTGTTCTAACAACTATCTAGCTAAGTTGTGTTATCCACACCAATTTGGTTGATCTGAAAGAGGATGGATTGAGTTTGCAGAGAAATCAGAAAGGCAGTCATCTCAGACAGGTTTGTTTGTCAATATGCAGGAATGTTACTGATTGTGCGATGGAATATTATCTAGGCTGCCCACATGGCTTCTAGCAGGGATGACAATGTGATTGATATGTCATTTATATCACTCAAGACACAAGAAGTCCACAACAAAGTGAGAATGGCTTGCAAAAGAAATGTACATGTCATCTGACATACACTTCATTCACTGATATTGTGAATCATGCAGGTCCCATGCAAGGCATCGCCCATAGAGGAGGATAAATTCAATCAGGCTGCAGATGTGTTCGAGTCAAATGAGGATGCATGTAAAGGCCAGAGAAATCAGAAAGGTGTCCATCAAAACAAGGTTAGTGTCATGTGCATTGTCTACATGTCTTCAACATCAGTTTATCTTCAGCATACTATTGGAAGTGCAATGTCAGATTGACAATCCAGCAAGGTATGTCTCAATCTACATACATGAACCTCATACCAATTTGGATGGGTCCAATACATCAGGGTCATTCCAACTGTCCATCAAAAAACACCACCACCAAGGCAAAACAAAAGGTGATTACTATTCTGGACTCTGATGATGAGGTTAGTGTATTGATTCAGGAGTAACAATTGATAGGATTCACCCTTTCACCAGGGTACTGTCAGTGAAATCATCATTGTGGCTGACTTGGAGGAGGAGGTAAGCATGCTTATATATCACAAGGAACATGCATGGTCAAGAATGTCTCTCAGGATCTCGATGCAAATGTCAAAATACAGACATCACAAATGGCTATGCATCCACAGTCTGGTGCTATCAGGGCTGACACAAAGGGCAAAGGAAAGATGATCTTACTGTCTGATGATTCTGATGTTTGTTTGTCAATCCATATGTTGATTCACTCTTAACTCATTGCATTAACAAGGTTGAATCTGGTGATGCTGCCTGCCCTTCTCCTCTACAGAGTGCTTGAAATATGACAGAAGTATCAGAACCAACGGTCACATGAACCCCGCTGCCTGCAGGAAGGTCTCAAGTCAGTTTTATATTCACCTACATCTTGCTGGTACATTGACCAATGAACTCTTATGATTTTCTGCAGTGGATATGTAGTGTGATGGATGGACAGTCTCATATAGATCTACCACCAGTCACTGCCGTCAGCTGTTCCTAGATGTTCATCAGCAAATGTATCATCTAACATTATGCAGGAGGATCTTCAACACTTCAAGGACACTGACTTTCCATCGATGTTTGAAGACTGGGAGGAATGGAATCACATTGTGCTTCAGAAAGGGAACTCACAAGTGTTCCTCAAACTTGGGACATGGATCTTGCTTCAATTCAGACAGCTGATGGAGACTCCCATTCATGGGTATGTTGAGGGACTTCTGATTCTGGACCATCCTGCGGCTTTTGACATCAATAATGAGGTGGACTACTGGGAGGCACTCAGGATGACACATCTTTATTCTGCACTGACCCATGTGGACACACATCCAGAGTACCTCTCCCATCTGTTCCACAAACTTGGGAAGGCATCATGTGAGGGTCAGTTGGAAAGTAGCAACCCTGGCTTGAGGCCACTTCCTGAACTGCCAACTCCTGTTCTTAGGTGTGTATTTCCATGCCTAAATTGCACAACTAATTCTCCTTATAGTATGATGGTTAACAAGCAGCTGCCATGGTTGAAGGTTCTGCCATTCAAAGATTTCCTTGACTCTGATGATCCAGATGCTAAAGGTGAATCTGATGATTGGGATGGAGACACATCCATATCATTAGTGCTTGAGGACATGGTGATTTCTGGAATGCAAGATTTATTGGATGAATTGAAGGATCAGGGCATACCAAAACACAAGAGGACCACCTCCACAGTGGTATCACCCCCCAAGGTGACATCACTCAGTTGTAATTACCCTTTTGTGATGATTGTTCCTTACAAATCATATTGTCTCAATAGGCTGACAGTGGTTGAGGATATCTGAAGTGATGTAGGGCCAATCATGCTCAGTCATTCCATCATCCCTCCTCGCCTGTCATCCAACCACCTATGGCAGGATCACATACCAAGGCAGTCAACAGTGGGTCCACACAGGTTGCGGGTGTTCCTATTGAGGTACATTTCACATCAAAACCATGCAGGTCATTCACAATGGCTGATAATGATTGTGATGAGATACTATCAGGATCTGCGACGACATCCGATGCACATGTCATACTTCCCAGTCCTGTGGATGATGATGGGGCTGTCCATGACATCAGTGCATGGACCAAGAGCAATGATAACTCTCGCATGCACATGTCATCTCAGTCAGAGGCTACCAATGTGTCAGAGAATGTTGAAGATGACAGTCAGGACATTGTTCATGCTGTTGACATGGTTGATGTGGAGACTGGAGATGGAATGCGCAAGTTCAGTGCCATATCTGAACCACCCACCAGTCACACATCAAATCTTGATGAAGATGTGAGGGTCCTTGCTCCTTCAACACCAGAATAACTTAATGAATTCTGTAGGAGTGGTTCATGAACATGTCAGGCAGATCACTGGCTCAATAGTTTCTTTCCTCCAGTTGACTCTCCATGCGTTGAATTCATACATTTGTACTCAATCCCTTACTTTCTTTGTTGATCAATCCATATCAGTGTATAGCATTATGAATGGAAAAATAGAGCTTAATGGAATCCTTCATGACTGTGCATGTGTCATTTCCTCAGGACAGATTTGAGTGAATATGAAATGCCTCAGAATGTATCATAGCTCCACTGAATGATGCATTGTCACTCACCCACTGTGAATGCAACTATATAGCACAAATATTCACAATGGTCAAAATACACCAACTTTGTTACACTCAACAATGTTGTTCTGAAACCCCATGCATTCTTCTGCAACATCATCATATATTCTCTGAATTGCCACAGAGAGTCCACATGAGATCAGATTGATTTCTACCCTGGAGAAACATGAAAGAGCAAGAAATAGTATGTGTTTCACAGAGCATCCAGACATTCATGCTTTAAGCCACATAGTGCTTTCCCCATGTGATCACAAACAGAGATTGAGCAACTGTGTGCTTTATAAAACCATATAGCAGATCTAATACAGCTTTTATGCTCTTCCCTGAATGTTCAAGTACAGTGATGTCCATCAATGTGCATCTGTTAAGGTCATACTCAAGGGATAACTAGATCTGAAGGGCTTCGGCCTCAGCTCATGCACTGTGCCCCTTACCCAAGTATTGCCCCTTATTTCAGGAAGGCAAGACTAATGTGTCCAGAAGGTCGGATGAGTAGCATAGTGGATCCGGATGACTTCCAGATGAGGGATAAGTATCATAGGGCTAATCCAGATGAGTCCAGACTAGAAACTAACAGTAATGGACTGTCGGAGACAGAGGCGGATACAGATAGACTATAGGAATCAATCCTAAGTCTTGGAGGGTGACGAGAGTAGAGATACTCAAGTCTGGAGGACAGGAATGAGTAGAACTAAGATGATATTTGAACTGAGGTACTACAGAAAGTTACAGGAGGTTATATACTATAGGTATCTAATGGAATGATCAATCAGCAGAGTCTGAGGCTATGTATGAAGCATATGGATAGTCTATTGGTAAGTAGAAACAGATCACAAATCATGAAATGGAAATGAAACATAGGTAACGGGTCAGGGAGCAGGACAGATATACAGATAGCCAATATACTGGAGTTAGGGGATTTGCTGAAAAGAGACGAGCACTGGTTGTGGATTTGGATGAATTGTGGACCAGACCAGATGAGTGGACAGGATGGATGACAAGATGTTGGAGGGAGATAAGATGTGGATGAGATTGGAGATAAGATGTGGATCGGATCTGAGATGAGATAAGGATCGGATCTGAGATCTGGATATGTGGATATGACAGCATCACTACATTCAGAGTGCATGACATCTACTGAAATCATCAGATATGTAACTGAAATATCTATTGCTCCTACTTGCTTCCACTAGTGTAGAGTGCTTTGTACAGTAGTGTGTCTACCATGAAGGTACATCAGTGGCTCAGCTTATGTCAGCATTGATGACTAAATCCAATACATCTCAATTCTGCCACCATTATTTGGCTTCACTCTGGATCATTGATTCTTAACCATCACTGTATCAAAACCTTCTTTACACTAAAAATAAACAACATTTGAATGTCACATTTGCTCTGTATCATCAATTATTGACAATAGCAATTGAAGAGGAGCCATACTACACGCAATCAGCACCATCTCAATGGACTCTACTGTGATATTTCAGATCACGCCACAATGTGCATTGATACTAAACTTTTGTTGCACAAGCAAGGATGGCAGCAGCGAGAACAAAAGATTTGACTGTGGGACTGTTAGGGAAGGAGGTTAATGAGAATAGTCCACAGGTAACATGGAATGATGGCCACACCACAATACTCCTGACAGTATATGATCATTACAACACCAACATCTGCGCTGCAGTCAACATCCTGATCATCAAATATCTTGCCCAATGTCCAGCCTCAACACCAGATTCACAATTCACCATGCACATATCAAATCTTGACATCCCAATGTTCAAGTTGCATGACATGATTGGGAACTCACTGAGTCAGAATAAGTCTGTGGCACTTAGAGGTATTGGGCACCATGACCAAGATGTCGAGTTGACACTTGAATACCTGGAAGAACAATATGCAATCTCCCCAAATAGGGCTGTATGGATTCATGGTAGCATCAGTCCTCTTTGTACATGCATGGAAGTGACTGAAAGCATTCATAGATGTCATGGCACACTCTATCGATCATACACAAGTCACAAAGCAGGAGTACTGAAGTCCTTCTTTCAAGTGATGAATGATCCAAATGAAATTCAATGTGTTTTAGACATACCACTTGCACAGGTGTTGTTGCCAGACTGTGTGAGGTGAGTCACATGCATCATCATACTCTCACATTAGACATTTAATTCTTAAAGAAATATCAATCACAGCATTGTGCATGGGTGGAATGAAAACACATATGACATCCCAATCACATCAAGTGTTCACCCAGAAAACTTCACAGTCAAGGGCTGGGGGCTTGTATACCATGCTGGATACATCACATATCTGCACCACAATGCTGAGGGGATCTTGATGTGGTTAATAATGGATGTAGGGGTGAAGTTCTGGGTCTTATTATGCCCAAAGGATTGACACCATGATCGCAAGCACCTTCAAGACTTTGCCATTAGGCTAGGCAACTTTACTGAAAATGGGTCTTGGATCAGAGTGCATTGTGATGCTGAAGTGATAACACTCCTCCCTGGAGACATGTTGTAGGTGGTGTTCAATAATGGGAGACATATTCCAAAACACTTTATTATAGAATCATGCTACCATGGCAAGTCCACACCATTTACACCCCAGTGGCATCCTTCACAATGGGTGGTTATTTCTACCACTATGCATGCATGCATCTCACTGAACTGTCCTGATATTGCGATGTAACTGTGGGCAACTGCTTAACTAACCAGAATCTATATCATGCCCTTGTGTCATATCCCATATGCCAGACATACAGTGGCTCAAAAAACTGTCCGCATGTTTTGACATTTTTCACTATCTATGATATTGTGTGAGAATGAACAAATGCCTCAAGGACATGGTTATACCACATTGTAGTATGGCTTCAGGGCTTTCATTTGAGCCCTACACCGTGGGAATCGGTGGAGATACAAGGCTTACAAAATCATGACTCATGTGGACAGTTTTTTGAGCACATATTAAAACTATATAAATGATCATTTATGACACCATAACAATCATGCCACCATTAAATAAATTATAAAGTGGTGTCATTATGTCATTTTAAAACCATATCTAACTATACAAACCAAAAATTTCCATATGTCATGGTTATATTCACCATGAAAGCCACCCCCCCTGCTCAAAGGGATAATATCCTCTCTCTTTCCTATTCTGGCCTCTCTGCTTGTCAAATTTCCTCTAGAACTGGAGTATCCAAGTCCACTGTGGCCAAATTCATCAAAGAAAGTCACACAGACAAGGAAAACTTCTGTGAAGGGTGTCTATCCAAGCTCGCCTCTACTGATAGGAGGGCTATTATTCAACATATCACTACAGGAAAGGCTGATAATGCTGTCCAGGTCACCTATTACATCAATTCCACCATCACATTCCCTGTCTCTTCACACACTGTGAGAAACATTCTCAAGACAGCTCATCTCAGGTCAGTAACAAGAAAGAAAAGGCTCTCCTCTCTATCACACATATGCAGAGAGGACTAACCTTTGCCTTAGCCCATCAGAATTGGATTACATGGACTGGAAGCATGTTATATGATCATATAAGACCACAATAAATAGGATTGGGTCAGATGGCAAGGTATATATGTGAAAAAAGAAGGGTGCTAGTCCTCTCTGCATATGTGTGATAGAGAGGAGAGCCTTTTCTTTCTTGTTACTGACCTGAGATGAGCTGTCTTGAGAATGTTTCTCACAGTGTGTGAAGAGACAGGGAATGTGATGGTGGAATTGATGTAATAGGTGACCTGGACAGCATTATCAGCCTTTCCTGTAGTGATATGTTGAATAATAGCCCTCCTATCAGTAGAGGCGAGCTTGGATAGACACCCTTCACAGAAGTTTTCCTTGTCTGTGTGACTTTCTTTGATGAATTTGGCCACAGTGGACTTGGATACTCCAGTTCTAGAGGAAATTTGACAAGCAGAGAGGCCAGAATAGGAAAGAGAGAGGATATTATCCCTTTGAGCAGGGGAGGTGGCTTTCATGGTGAATATAACCATGACATATGGAAATTTTTGGTTTGTATAGTTAGATATGGTTTTAAAATGACATAATGACACCACTTTATAATTTATTTAATGGTGGCATGATTGTTATGGTGTCATAAATGATCATTTATATAGTTTTAATATGTGCTCAAAAAACTGTCTGCATGAGTCACCATTTTGTGAGCCTTGTATCTCCACCATATCTCCACCAATTCCCACGATGTGGTGCTCAATCCAAAGCCCTGAAGCAGCACTACAATGTGGTATCAGCATGTCACTGAGGTTTTTATGTATTCTCACACAATATTGTAAATAGTAAAAAATGAAAAAACATGTGGACAGTTTTTTGAGCCACTGTAGATCCCATCATATTCCCATGCTTTCCAGACCTATTTCCAGACCCCATATCTGACTCATTCCCAGATCCCCTTCTGCTGTGTGCTCCATATCTAAGCAGGATTAGCTCTGCTATGGAATTACCCCTGAGCTCCAGACCTCCAAATCCTCACTACTAGTCTGATCCATACACCCCTATCCTGTCCACCCTATGCACATTCTGTCCAGCAAGACATCCAGACTTTACCTCCTCTCGGATTCCAGACTACATCCACCACCTCACATATCTCAGTCCTGTTTCTGCCCTACCTTCCAGATCCCCAGATCTCCAGACCTATTCCCACCCTCCATCCGAGATCCTGCACCTATCCCAATTTAGGCATCTTCACCTTTCCGGTTCTTGGTTATCTCTGTTTCCATCTTGCTGATTGATCCTTGTACTAGTTTCATCTCTGAGTTCATTTACTTATATTCCATCTTACTTACCAATGTGTTTCCACATGCTTATACATAGCCTTACTCTGTTGCTTACTGATCCTCTTGGATATCCTCTAGTATATAACCCCTGTACAACTCCTGTAGAGTCCTCAGTCTGAATATCATCTTAGATCTGTCCTCACACCTTAGATCTGCCCAATCATCTTCTGGACTTCAGTCCATCTGAGTCTTGTCCTTTTCCATAAGGCCTAGGGAAGGATTCCCTAGGCCAGAATTCTGGACCTTCAGATTTGTCCCCTATGTCTCTGTCCCAAGTCTAGGGATTGCTTTCCTAGACTGGAGTCTTGCCTTTCTGGCACTTACCCTCTCTCTAGACTTTGGTCCACTTCCTGTCTCTCTGACTCTACCTAAGGGTAGTCTACCTCTGTTTTCTTCTACATCAGACTTTGTCTGATGTAGCCCCTATTCCTTCCTAACCCTCAGACCTCCTGTCCTCCATACTCTGGACCTCCTATCCTTCCATCCTGTTTCCTGTAGAAGTATTACCTTGCAGTGGGAACTCTCCTGAGCACTTCCTGCATTCCTCTGGAATTCTCCTGTGCTCCTCCAGACATTTCCCACGCTCTTCCAGAAGTCCTCCTGCACTCTCCACCAGAGTAGCCAGCCTCTGGAAGTCCTTTGGACTTTGTCAAACCATCATTGGACTTCCTCTGAAATAAAAAGCACATACTTGGGTAAGGGGCACAGGGTATGAGCTGAGGCCAAGCCCCTCTGAGTCAGTCACTCTCTCCCTTGAGCATGGTTCTTAACACCTTGAGACACTGCAACACATGATGCTTGCCATACCACACTTGTCACCTTGAATCAGTAAGACCAGTATGTTATTATTTACATAAATTTATCACTAACAATCGATGATTAGAACTGTTCAAGAGATCATTGCTCACCTTGTGTGTTATGATCACTCAAGGGAAGGCATATAGAGTGAAGAATGGCTCAATATCATCTGTGGTAGATATGGAAACAGCTGGGATCAGTGCTACAATAGCACATGCAATCTCTGGACATCTTAGAGTCACCAATCAGAAGTCCATCCCTGTCTTGCTATACAAAGGGGATCAGTTTGAAAGAGGAGAACTCATTACATGAATGGCACTTGTCCAAGTGTTGGTCCCATTTACTGCATTATAGGATTTGATGTCATCGATACTCCTCATATTCCATTGTACAATACTGACAAGACATTCCACACCACACTATCATCCTCCAATGTCATCAGAAATGATGTATACAAATGTTGGCTATGTGTAGCCTGAGGCAGGAACTTATTGTTCTATCATCAAAGATGCATTCAATGTATCAGTGTTCACAATTGTTGATATCTGGCTGATTCAGTATAAAATACATTGCTGTGATGTAGTGTGTATGGTGAATCCATCCTAAGGCTTTCAAGGTGTGCTCATTGGTGTCTGTTACAATCATGTATGCCCCTATTCATTTTCTCTCTCTTACTGTGTATTACATCATGAGCTGCATGATGCCACTGCTAGACTTATCTTTGACTCATACCTTGTATTACATCACGACCACCATTGCCATCGCTAGATGACCTATTCTTGCTATTGCTTATGCGTCCTTTATCTCTGACTCATATCTTTCTCACATCTGCCCTAAAGTACTTGTAGTTCACTATAAATAGTTCTCTTGTATGCTTTAGTTCTGCACTTTAATCTTACTAGGTTTTACCTGAAACATCCTTCACTTGAGACCTCCAATCTCTTGTCATCTGAACCATACTTTAAGTTGGAAGCACTCCTTCTGACTTAGCTTACACTGAATGCTTGACTTATCGTCTCGTGTAGAATCTCAGCAGAGGTCCTGACTCTTATCAAGTCATCTGTCATTAGAACTATCCTAGTTCATAACAAAAGATTAAAGTCCTCATCAAACCTCTCCATTCAGGGAGGCCCCAGTAGCTCAAAGCAAGACAATCCCTTGGGTTAGAAAGTATTGGTGGGAGAGCAATCTAAACAACGTCCCCAAAGAACCAGAAGAAGAATATCATGAGGCCACAGGTCCAGATATCACAGAAGGCAGACAGAGATAAACACTGTCCCCTGTAACCACTGAACCTGATCGTCACTCAACTACATCAGTAGATGGATTCCCAGAAGAACAGCCACCCTGAAACCTTTTTGCACATCCCAGTATCAGAATGTCTGCTCCTATGTCTACATCCAAGCTCAAGGCCAGAACACCCAACAACTATGATGGGAGCCCTGACCAGGCATTGAGATGGTTGTTTTTGGTGAAAGTATACTTCACTGTTAATGTGTCAGTTTACAATACCAATGAGAGAAAAGTTATTACCATGCTTGCATATATGACTAAAGATAGTGCCATGGGCTGGGCATTAACATTTTACACCGAAGTAGACAACTCCACCTCAAAATCCTACAGAACCTTTGCAAACTTTGAAATCAAGTTCAAAGAAGTGTTTGTGCTGGCAGATGCTGTTGGTACTGCTATGAATAAACTCCAAACCCTGAAGCAGATGGGTGACCTCACTTCCTATATTGCCAGTTTCAGGACCCTTGCCACACAAGCTTCCATAAAGCAAGATGCTGTCCTGATTACATTCTTCAATGACAGACTCAAGAAGGGAATTGGTAATGCCATTTATCAGATGGAAACCATCCCTACGGACTTCAACAAATATGTCCAAGCCACTATCAGACTTGATGGTAATTGGCAACATGGTGTGATATTCCATAACAACAATTGCACAACCACAAAGCCTACCAGTCAATGTTATGTTCTCAGACCCTCTATTGATCACCACAACCCCAATGCTATGGAGGTTGACCACCTCACTGAGGAAGAGAAGACTGAACACTACCAGAATGGCAAGTGTTTCAATTGTCACCAGAAGGGCCATGTTTCCTGCAACTGCCTGAAGAAGAAGAATGGCAAAACCCCTATGCATCACACTGAACCAGCCGAAGAAGATGAAGAAGTCCATCATATCAATGAGGATTTTTAATGTGGAAGACTGGATCGATGTCAGTATCTTCCAATGTACCTATTAGACTTGTCCAAGGTGTAGGAATCAGAAAGGAACTTCATGTTCCTATTTCCCTTATCTCTAAAACCTGTCTGAAAACTGTCAAAATGACCACTGTCATTGACTCTGGAGCCACTGGAACCTTTATCTCCAAAGAATTTGTTAAGCTTCATAAAATTTGAATGCATAAACTCATGAAACCATTCTGAGTAACCACAGTGGATGGAAGTTATGCAAAAGGGGGCACAATCACCCACTACTGCATCCTCATTGTGAAAATTGACGAATGATCCATGCTTGGAAAGTTCAATATCACAAAACTTAGCCATTGTGACCAGATTTTGTTAGGAATCCCTTGGCTGCATGCCATGGATCCAATTATTCAGTGGAAAGCTGAAACCCTAGAACTCTCTCAAACCAAGAAGAGTGATCTGATAGAAGAAGACATTGATACTGAATGAAAGAAGAACAATCTTCCTCCCCTCTTTCAGAAAACCATCAAATCTCTGATTGATAAAACATGGAAAAACTCCCATTTAAAGAAAAAAGAAACACCAGTTGTAGTGCTGCTGAAGGTGCCTCCTGTGCAATCCACACAAATAGAACCACTCCCCCAAGCAACAATAGAAGAAATCCCAGATAAAGAGGCACCCCCAGTTTTACCCAACCTAGACCCCATCCCTGATAATGATGACAACTCTTTTGACACCAAAGACGATGTTTGGACTCCAGACTATGCACTGCCCATACACAAACTTGCTATGTATCATCTCGATGATGAAGAATTTTGGTTGAATATCCTGCCAATGCTACCAAGCTCCAGGTCATCACCAACATTTCTATGGACACCCCATTAACCAAAGATGGTACCAGTGCTGCAGAACAGAAACCCACAGTCACACCCTTGTCATGGCCCACCAAATACATCAAAACCAGTAACAAAGCTCAGCAGTTTGTGCTAGCAGCCAGGTTTGAACAGAAGAAGAAGTCATTTGAAGAACTCGTCCCTTCTTACCTCCATGACTTCACTGACATCTTTGCTAAAGATGGACTAAATCAGTTACCCCCAGAACATCCCAGAATTGACCATTGCATTGATACTAAACCTGGTTTTGTCCCAAAAATGTTCAAGGTCTACCCATTGTCAGAAGCAGAACAAACCACCATCAAAGCATTCATTGATGAAAATGTACAGAAAGGATTCATCTCCAAATCGAAGTCACCACAAGCTAGTGGATTCTTCTTTGTTGGAAAGAAATGTCAGGATTATCAGTATATCAATGACTGGACAGTGAAAATGCTTACCCTCTTCCACTCCCATCGTCCTTGGTCACTCAGTTACATGGTGCTAAATACTTCACAAAGATGGACATCTGTTCCAGATATAATAATATCTGGATTCACTCAGATGATCAATGGAAAGCTGTGTTCACCACAGAATATGGTCTCTTTGAACCTAACACCATGTTCTTTGGCCTCTGCAACTCACACACCACATTCCAAGTGTATATGAACTGCACCTTCCAACAGGAGATTAATGAAGGATGGTTGGTCATCTACATGGACAACATCCTTATCTTTTCAAATGACCTTCCTTCTCACCATGCTTGCACTCGTTGTGTCCTGGAAAGAATTCACGCTGGATGACTATTTTTGAAACCAGAGAAGTGTACCTTTGATGCACAGGAAGTAGAATATTTGGAATGATTATCCATCCTGGTTGTGTCACTATGGACATTGCCAAAACCAATGGTATTTGCAATTGGTCAGTCCCTACTACAGTGAAAGAAGTTCAGTTGTTCCTTGGGTTCTGCAACTTCTATTGCAATTTTGTCCCTCATTACTCCGACATCACTAGACCCTTGATCAACCTCACCAAGAAGACATGGTATTCAGTTGGACCAACTCATGTACTTCTGCATCCACCATGCTTAAGGAATGCTTCCTGAAGCAACCCATGCTACGAAACCCTGATCCCAGTCAACAGTTTGCCATTGCCACCAACACTTTGCTTGTTACTACTGGAGCAGTTCTGTTACAAACTGATGAAAATGGAGTCTATCATCCATGTGGATACCTCTCCAAGACCCTGAACCCAGCTGAAAGAAATTATCAGATCTTTGATCATGAACTTCTTGCCATCATCTGCGCCCTTACCAAATGGTGTCATTACCTTGAAGGAAACCCTCATCCGGTTATTGTATTTATGGATCATAAGAATTTGCTCTACTTCTGTGCCACACAGAAATTGACCCATCGCCAAGCATGTTGGCAACTCCTCCTCTCCTGTTATGACATAGAACTCCATCACATTGCTGGAACTAAACTCACTGCCCCTGATGCACTTCCTAGACATCCTGATCATGGAACTGGACAAGGAGACAACAATGATGTCACTCTCCTCCCAGACTCTATGTTTGTACAACTTCTTGACATTGAACTAATGACCACACTCGCAAATCCAGACCCCACTGATCCTGATCCAATCTTCCAAGCCACCACAGATGCCCTTGATGGCTTATTGCTTCCCCCCATGAAATCTGCACTCACTGATTGGATGATTAAGGAAGACATCTTGTATTACAAGGATCATGCCTATGTCTGCCTGGCCAGAAGACACCTAATTCTCAAATGTTGTCATGACCATGCTTCTGCTGGTCACCCTGGCTGTTTTAAAACAGAAGAACTTGTCAAGCATGACTTTGGTGGCCTTCTATGGGCTCCTATATTCAGAAATATGTTGACAGTTGCACTCTTTGTCAGTAGATGAAATCTGACACACACCCTGTGACTCCTCTGCTTGTCCCTATCCCCTCCATTGCCTCTGCACCCTTTGCCCAAGTCTTCATTGATCTCATTACCAACCTCCCCATATGCGTGGGTTTTGACTCTGTTATGGTTGTGGTTGACCATGGCCTTATGAAGGAGGTAATTCTGATCCCTTGTATGAAAACCATCACTTCCAAAGGCGTTGCCTCAAAGTTTTTCAAATACGTCTACCACTATTTTGGTCTCCATGAGAAAGTTATATCCAATCGAGGGCCACAGTTCATATCAAAGTTCTCCAAAGCCCTTGCTAAACTTCTGAAATATGATATTGCTGCATCCACCACTTATCATCCCCAGACCAATGGACAGACTGAATGTCTCAACCAGGAACTCAAGACCTATCTCCACATCTATTGCCATAATTACCCTGAAGATTGGGTAGAGCACCTCCCTATGGCTGAATTCATTCATAACCATCAAAAAAAACGACTCACAAAATGCATCCCCATTCTTCCTTATGATTGGATATGAACCCTGAGCTCTCCCACATACCCTTCCTGATCCACAGTGCCTGCTGTGGAAGAATGACTCTGTCTACTCCAGAAATCCAGAGAAGAGGCACTATCTTGTCACAATCTTGCTATGTAACAAATGGCAGAATGAACGCACAGGCAGAAGTATCACCCATGGAAAGTAGGAGATAAAGTTTGGTTATCAGGAAAGAACCTGATCACGCAGTTACCATCATGAAAGCTTGCACCGAAGCAATATGGCCCCTTCTCTATTATCACTGTGCTATCACTGTTACAGTTCCTCTTTTTCTCTTTCACCTCTTCATGTATTCACATGACTAATCATTCTATTACATTCCTAGACATTCTATTGTACAATTTCTTTACTTTTCTGATTTGTATTTACTTTCCATTCAATTCATTTATAAAGCTCCACTTTAACTCCTTTATATAATCTATCTCTTACACTTGTATTCTTTAACTTGACCTATGCAGACCAGGGCCTGCAATATACTGCTTAACTCGCACAACTTGTGAATAGGTTCATGCTTTAGATCATTTGTTTCTGTCTAGTCGTTCTTACAAACACTGAGTGTAACAAAAGGTCAAGTTACTTCACTACCATGCAGTTCCCTCAAACTCACGCCCAGAACCAGACACCATTTTGACCATTGCACCGACTCCTCCCAGTTTCACCTGGGATGAAGAGAAGAACAAGTTTTTTCTGTCTAGATGCCAAAGGCGACAGATACTCCCTTGACCAGTGGGCAGTGTATTACACTGACCAAGCCCCTAAGAACAAAGTTTGGAATTTCTATACCCAAACCTATGAACAATCAGCCACCACTACCATGCCTAAAGAAATTGGCAAGACCCCCTCACCCTTCAACGGCAACACCTGCCTTGCTCAGGGATGGACCCTCCAAGTAGAGGTGTACCTAGATATGAACGATGAAGTCTA
>NW_024538904.1:0-18828 GCF_016647635.1 Suillus subaureus
GGGCATACCGGTGCAGTGTGGGCATCCGCGTTCTTCAAAGACGGTCGACGGGTTGTCACTGGTTCAAGGACCACACCCTGCGAATTTGGGATGTGGAAAGGAACATTGGTAGGAGGGCCATTTGAAGGACACGAGAACTGCGTGCGATCAGTCGCCATATCACCAGATGACAAGCGAATCGCGAGTGGTGGAGATGATCAAACTGTCATCATCTGGGACGTCGAGACCAAGTAGAAGGTTTTCAGTGCTGGTGAAGCATACAGGCCGGGTGCGATCGGTTTGCTTCTCCCCCAGCGGCAAAAGACTCGCTAGTGGGTCAAATGATTTCAAAGTTGTCATTTGGGACGCAGAGACCGGCGCGGTCCTATCACACTTGATGGTCATAGTTATGATGTGTACAGTGTCACAATTCAGTCCAGATGGACTAAATTGGCATCTGGATCATTGGACCGTACATCAAGGTTTGGCGGACTGATAATGCCGAAAATCATCTCCAGATCGCTCACCAAGATGGTGGTTCGAATGTTGTGTGGTCGCCCGACGGTCAGCAAGTTGTCCCCCGCATTAACGACGCAAACCGTTAACTTCTGGAACTCGTCGAGCGGATACCGGATCGGCCAGCCTTGTACCGGTCATACTGATACCATCTACTCGCTCGCCATCTCTCCTGATGGCACCTTCATTGCCACTGCCTCAGCCGATAACACTGCGCGACTGTGGAGCACAAAAGTCGCACCAGCAGTTAGGACAGTCACTTAAACACACAACCACACGGGTTTACTGGTGTTGCAACTTCCTACGATGGAGAACTGCTCGTGAGTGGAGACTATAGTGCGAAAGTTCGGTTGTGGTATATCGGCCCACTCAGCAGACATTCTTACTTGCTCGTCCGTGGAATCATTATGACCTTGGATTGCCTGACTTTGCAGATGATGCACGTAGCGTGGGCGATTGGTCCGAGTCCGAGTCTCTGTCATACTATTCGTTTTGGCGGGTACTCGGTTGAAAATGGGGTTCGACCGGATGACAGAGTCTCACTTGCGAGAATTGAGGTTGATCATCCGCCTCGGACAACCTTTTGGTGCACTTTTGCTGGCGCAGCAACGTGGTGGGGAGTACAAGAGAATCACATCGAATCGCAATATCATTGCGCAAGTCAGGAATTTGGCTGCTGTTCATGACATGATGGACGTCAGGACCCTAGAGATATTGTAACTATACGCATTTCGAATGATAGAGATTTCTGACCTGCTTTTGTTCATACCTTGGCAGGGCATGTATCGGAGTCCTTATCGATTGTTGCTTCTACCCGCAACAGCTTATCTCTGTGGGCTTTTGCAGCCCTCAGTACGTTTTTGCGGAAGCAAGCAGGGGTATGCACATCATTTTAACGGTCACGACATATAACGGAGCTGTCAAGACCACGAAGTATTACGCATGAGACGAAAAAGTGGCGTGGAGGTGCCATGATCCGCCCGACTCCAACATCTCAACTGAGTACTGTTGTTCCGCAACTTTTGTGTTTCAAAAGACGCGATGACTCAATTACCAACGGCAGCGGACGGGCACATTTATGCTCGTTAGATACAGCTGTTGGATGCCACTATACTATGCGAACCCCGCTCGCCCGATGTGGAGTTTCGCTGACCACTAATTGTCGGTCAAAGTCAGAATCCATAGACCTTGCCGACCGAAGACGTGGCTGTGCTGGCGCAACAATGATCTCTGTCTTGACGATCAACTTTGGATTTCTCTTCTCCATCATACTTCGGATGATCACATACAGTAGGTCGCCATGTGACGTTCGCTTCTATCCTCTTTCGAAGTTCACTTTTATTATTTGATCCGATACAGCGCCACTGCCAGCATAATCACAAGTCAAGATACTTGATAATGACTATTGTGCTGTCATTAACGTTAAATATTTCAAAGGCTTTTCTTAGTGTGGGTTTGGATGCCGTGATAGGTCCAAGTGCGGCAATACCATGAAACCTCCCGTGCTGTCCTGTATACAAATGTTTCGCCATCGTCAGATGATTCATGACACTAAATAACTGCATGTATCTCTTATCCATGTATACAGGTATGGCTTGGTGCCAACAATGACATGACTTAAGCCAAAGAAGCGTTGGGAAGTGCACCTCTATCTGGCATGTACCACTCCTTTCTTGAGGAGCGAATGGGCGGGGAACTTCAATGGCCGATTGGTTCAGCTTTCCTTGACAGAAATCGAAACATGTACTGCATTTCGTCCGGGGACTCGACTGGCCACCGTATCTGTTTCTATCGAGTCAAGTTTCAGATAAAAGTTATCTCTCTAGTCTAGGTTTCCTGGATCTTCTTTTCTTTTCATCCGCTTGTGACGGGGTAAGTAAATAAAAGTAGAAGGTTATATACCAACAAAGACGCTTTCCTAATTCGTCGGCTCCTTCCCCTGTTCATTTAGCATGCAAATTAAATCTTATAATTTATCCTTCTTCTTCGGGTTTTGATGCTGGTCTCGCTCATCTTTTTCCTCCAACTACTCACTTGTTTATCTTTGCAAACGCTCATTATCCACATTCTTTTGTTACTTTCTTACAATGTCTCCCGTTTTCGCGTCTTCTGGCTCAAGTATCATTTCCACCCCGTTTTCTCTGACCCTGCAGGTCATCCCGCCCGCTCTCATGCTGATTCTGCCGCTAGTGTCGGCTGTCCTTCTGGCTCATTCATCTCCTTTTAATCGCAACAAAATTGTCCCAAACATTCTTTTGGCGCTCAATACTGTCCTACCAGCCATTACTAGTGGATTTGGCCTCGGAGCGTCGCTCAACCATGTTCAGCTCCTTCAGCGCTCCTGGAATGTCTTGTTGGCCTTGTATGCGTGTCTCTGTAAGCATTGGATTAACAGTTTAAGCCCGCTCGGTGTACTCATATTTTCTGAAGTATCTTTGAGTTCCCTGTACGTATTGTTCGTAGCCACCACGCCAGATTCCCTGGTTCCCTACCGTGCCTTTCGCTTCGTGGCGGTCATGGTGACAACATTCCTCGCCTGCGGTGAGTAATTTTAACTCATCTCTTTCGTCAAGTTTGAATGGCATCATAGCAACAATCGCTGGCTCAATTGCAAGCACTCCTACTTTGCTTTCACCCACGTTCTCTCTTATCTCACGAAGTCTTCAACTGCCTCTCGCTATTGGAATCTTCCTTGATATACGCTCCGCTATTGCTGTTGCAGCTCCATTCACCAAGACATGCGAGAAAGATCGAGCGGGTCCCGAGAGCTCAGTTCGCCCAACCATCTGTCCGAATGGATCTAGACGGGTCAGCTCACCCACTCCTGACACCTGGCCCTTTCCAGGCTCATTGGCGCATACTCAGCTGACATGCAACCAGTCGTCGGCCAAGAGTGTAAAAGCTATTGCAAATCTACCCCCGTCACTCACGCTCACTCACTCAGGCCAAGAAAATAGTGCGGTACCTGAGGGAGCGGCGGCAATCAGCTGGCGTTGCAAGGAGATGCGTCTTCCCGTTACCATGTTAGCAGCGCAGGTAGCAGCTGTGGTGTGCGCTGCGTTGAAAATCGCTTTAATAATTATTGCAAAGAATTCCCCATCGTGGGCCGCTTTGCAAGCTCGCGATTCAGTGACAACATCGCGACCATCGGAAAACTCTGACGTAACGGTTGCCGCTGGACTTGTTATCGCTCACTCCGTCTGCTCGTTGGTCTGGGCAGTGGGAGTGGTCACTAGCCTTTATTGTGAGCATATATTGCACTTTTCATCCACGGCCAGTCCGAGACATCTGACTTATCATTTATTTTACAGTACTTCCGTCTGTCGTCAAGCAGGCCTTACCAACTTCTGTCAAACGTACAATGGACTCTTCGGTGCCGAAACCCACAGAATTTCCCAGCCATCGCACCCCAAAGCACTCATTTTCGCGGGGCATGTCTTCGGACTCGGCCTCCGATTTTCTCTCCATGAGGGATCCTTTCGCTTCCCCTCCTCCCCCGCCTCCCCCCACTGTCGGCCTTGGGCTTGCCGATTTGAATCATGTGCAATTTTGTGACGTGGCGGCCCAATATCGTTTTCCCGCGCCCAAAGCTAGGAAAGCTAAAGGAGGACGCAAGAGACGAATAGGATTGAGGGTGAGAGCGTTGGAACACCAAGCCTCGGCACAAACTCTACTCCCTTCTCGTCCCCCTCCAGCTCACATCAATGAGGGAGAACGCGGTCTTGGAGATGAGGCCCTATTGGCACAACTTCTTTTGCAGTCTCTGACAGCGGATACTGAAGCGGAAGTGCAACCCAGCAGCCCAACAAGCGCGGCAGCAACGAGCCATGTGTTATCTTTTCCTGAGCCTGCTGCGCATGTCGAGAGGATGGGATCGAGGTGGAGTGCTAGCACAGCGGCTCTATCGGTATCGACAGGCACTGTTTGGAGCGAAAAGAAATCACGGGCTTCTACTAGTACTTCCGCCTCCGCACGTGCAAGTGGGAGGAAGAGTTCGGAGGCAAGGAAATCATCCGCTACAGGGTTCTCGGCTTCCTCCGTCCCATCGACCTAACTAAGACGGCCTGTTCCTTTACGCCCACTACTTCCTTGGCGGCTTCTCGTCGTCCCTTACGGTTCTTAACTCCTTTTGTGTTGACTCGATGCCCATCCAATCTTCCGCGTTTACCAGCTACGCGGTCACCACTGTCCTTACTCGTCGTCATTGTATTTTGACCGTCTACACTCTCTGATATGTTTTCGTCATCGCCATCACGCTCGACTCTCTATTGGACTTTTGCATGGTATCATCTCAATTTCATCGCACCCCGTGTTGTACTCCACATCTTTCAATTTCCTCTCATACTTCTACTTTACTGTATGTATCACTGTACCTTTTCACGGTAGTGTGGTCGAGTCCCCCGCATGTTTTCACTTCGTTGTTAGGTATGTTTTAATTTTTCGTATTTTAACGCACGGTTTTTTTCGCGTACTATTACAAGTTTTTACGGGATGTAGTTGTTGGGTAGTGTACAGTTGTACTGAGAAAGTCAAATCACAGATCTCAGCCATTTGATTTGTATTATGGTTTGTTCCCGCCGGGTCGCCGAGGGGCTGATCATGGTAAATTACTTGATACTTCCGGTCAATCTCATATGACATTACAACAGCGTTATTACTACAGAGATATTCGGGCATCGGCATCCGAGTAACATTTGTTCCGAGTTGTGATGCATGGTTCTTCAATGATTTGATAGCAAAGCGAATAGTTGATATATGGGATTAGTGAATCACATGTGTAACGAGAGTAAAAACTCGTTCCTTCCATAAAAGGTAAACCACAAAGAAAATGTTGTTTGGCCCGGAGGCTAATACCAAATAACCCGATTTAATTTGGAATTGATCCCGCGGTCACAACTCCAACCATAAACAAACCAACGTCTCACCTGCTCGACGAAATATCATAGGAGTACGCCGCTTTACAGAAGGCCTGGATTGGCCTGAACTGAACGTGCGACACCGGCCGAATTTGGTTGGCCAGGCAAGCTCTCCTTCAAGACATTTTTTTTTAGCTTTAAACGTGTGCTATGACTCGGAGTTATCCCATCGTAAAGCGTGTTCAACATTACTTCATAGACAAGCAAGGCTAGGCTATGCTAGGCAGATAAAGTGCTCGAGTTTCCCATAGGCGGTACTTACCACATACACGTGTCAACCTGAACACTCACGAATGCGGTGTGGACAAAGTGCGGGTCCGTGGAAAGTTCTGCAAGCAAAATCATGGAATTATCCGATACATGTCAGTGATGCCATGTCATGGATGTGAACTTCTTACTTTCTTGAGGCGATAGGTATAGGATAGAGGATTTGGATCATTTGAATATCGGGTTGAATAGCCATGGTGTCGAAGCTATACTTTGGTTATTCGAGAAACGGACCAGAAGCAGTGACGTGGAGTGGGGGGGCTTTGTTGGTGCGGGGTTTCTGATGCGGTGGCAGAATTTTGGGGTATAGAATGCGCTGAGCTGAAGGCTGGCGATGAAATTTGAAATACTACGGTGCGTGCGGTGCGATGAAATATATGGTTACGATGCAGAATTGCTATCGATTCTCGAGGCAAACAAGGCGAAGCCTTTCATTTTGTATCACTTTTGGATCAAAGCCTAAGCACACGGAGATCTTATATCTCTATCAGGTACCTTCCGCTGAAGGTGAGATGATCTATGGTGTGCCCTGGCAGCAGTCAGTGTGTGTAGCGGGAGATCTCGACAGGTCACCTGCGCTAGCTTTGAGCCACTTTTGTAACAGTATAATTTCCACGTCTTGTCATTAATAAAATAGCTTGATGGCCGCGGCCGCACTAGTAAGTCTTCCGACTTCGGGTCGAGCCAGTCTGTGAGTTGTCGACCACTTATTCGGATTATTCCAACTCGGTCTAAACTCGGTCAGGTCAATCAGATAAAAAAAAAGACGAGTGTCGCTCCGCGCATATACCTGGACTTTGTTTGAACCATTGATAGTGTTGCTAACTCTGGAGGTCGGGTCTCCTTCACTACTATTGAATACGCGCGAGCTTCGAGTTTGCTTCGAGTACCGAAAATAATAATCAAGCGTAATAAAAGTGTAATAAGCTTCAAGTTGTTTCAATAATATTTCGAACCCCGACAATACTTCTGGCGCGTATGCTTTGGCCACCTATGTAATAACCTACCAACGTTCCTCATTCTTTCTCTCTTTCCTTCTCTCTCTCTCTTTTGGAGGCCTTCTTCTTCGTCGTCGTAGCTACGACGCTGCCGCTCATTTGGCCTCACTACTCTCTTGACGGCAGGTGCAGTAGACTGCCACCATGCTCTACTTGACGTCTGATGCCTTTCCAATCTGTACGTGTCCTCGGTGTACAACACGTTGACTGTCCATGCATGCTAACCTTATTTTACAGTCGTGCCATTCGGAGTCATCGGGTGTGTTCCTTTTTTCTTTCTATATCTTGAAGCAAGCTAACGACTTTCTAGCTTCTACCGCTACCTGTGGTACATCATCCGTATCATTGCTTCTGTCACCTACCGCCCCGTTCCTCTCCCCGAAAACCCCACTTACGTGGCCTCGGAAGATGTCACTATCATTGTACCTACCATCGATGCCGGTGAAGAATTCAAAGAAGCAGCCAACAGTTGGCTAGCTGGCAAACCCAAAGAAATCATCATCATCACCGAAGAGAAAATGCTTATTCCTCTCCAAGAACTTGCCAACGCTGTTGACCCGGATCATATTCGCGTCCTTACCGTCCCTTTCGCGAATAAGCGGTTGCAGATGGCACATGGCATTAAGAATACCACGACAGACATCATTGTCTTTGCAGATGACGATGCCATTTGGCCACCGACGCTCTTGCCATATGTGCTTGCATGTTTTGAAGACCAGAAGGTTGGGGGCGTAGGCACGAGTCAACGCGTCCAACCCGTAGGAAAAAGCATGACAGTCTGGGAAGTCCTCGCGGCATTCCGTCTGACAATCCGTAACATCGAAATTAGCTCCAGCACACACATCGATGGTGGTCTTCCATGTCTCTCGGGCCGTACAGCTGCCTACCGAACGGTCATCCTCAAAGACCCAGAGTTCCTACATGGTTTCACGCACGACTTCTGGCTGGGCAAGTACCAGCTCAACTCGGGCGATGACAAATTCTTGACGAGGTGGATGGTGAGCCATGGATGGAGTACCTATGTCCAGTGCTGCAAAGAGGCAGAGTTGTTGAGCACGATGAAGCCGAATTGGAGGTTCTTGAAACAGGTGTTACGATGGACCCGAAATACCTGGAGAAGTGATCTCCGGTCATTATTCATGGAACGATATATTTGGACCACACATCCATATGTCGCATATACCATGGTGGGTTGATGCCGTCATCTTGTGTGCTTTGATTTATTCTTATCTTGTTCACAGGTTGACAAGCTCTTTAACCCCTTCACTCTTCTAGTAGGACCCTGCCTTGTCGGGTATCTTGTCTGGAAAAGTACCATTGCAGTTGCAGATGGAGGATACCATCTGCCTTGGTGGAACATTATCCTCTCATACCTCGTATGGCTTCTCGCAACCCGTACCGCTAAGCTCCTTCCGCATCTCTGGCATACGCCCAGTCACATCATCTACGTTCCTGCGTTCATCCTCTTCGGGTACTATTTTGCGATCATGAAGCTTTACGCCCTTTTCACGCTCCATGAAACTGCATGGGGAACTCGTGCAGGCATTGGCGACCCGACGCAAGCGACAGCTGCCACGGACGCTGGTGGCATCGGTGTTAGCATAGTACAAGAAAAGGCCTATTTTGATGCGCCTAATTCGCCGACGCCGTACTCAGGCCGTCAGTCACCGTACCAGCAGCCAGCAGCATACGGTGGGCAGTCCCCGTATGCGCGATAATAGTTATGAATGTGATGAGATCATGACGCATGGGCAATTGCAGCACAGACACTTTCATACACCAGCTCGGTCACTGTAGAGCGGAACATTATGGTAGAACCCCTTCTCGAGTGGTGAACCTCATTCCATCCCACCCTCGTGTCTCTATTCCCCGCAATCGATAATATGACCAATATATATCATCGCTGCGACCCTCGTACATACCACTCACATTACCATGCTTTCGTTATTCTACGGGATTTCCTTACTCTATTTTGGACTAGCTGGCCATATACATAATACCCACAGGGCGCTCTCTGCATCGCGGATAGATGCGTCATCCACTGCATACGCATTGATTTTCTGATACTAGTCTTTTGTGTTGACAGACTTTCGTGCTGGGCCCATCGATGTTATCGTTAACAATATTCTCACAGTTTGGATATCTTCGTATACAATTATAGTCCGATGTCTTATACGATGACACCTGAGTTAAGGACTTAATTCGTAGTATAGCACTTATCAAACTTTGTGCAAGCTCGCCAGACCGGCCATTCATCAGGTCCACAGCGCGCTCAGTTTTTCTAAAGTCTTTAACAGCAAGTATGATAAAATCATTCTATCAATATTAAGTCCATGGATTATAATGTCTACCTGTAAGCACCCTGGCTTACTAGATTTCCCATAATCTTGTCCGCGATACTGAAACACAAGCTTTCAGTATCGTTGCCTTTTGGCGTAACAGTTAAGCGGATGAGAGTCTTGATTCAGTTACACTACCTCTGCTTAGTGGCCAGGACAAAGCACTGGAGGAAGGTACGATGAAACATTCTGTCCCTGCATCCTGAAGAGATGCTGCCTAATCTCCGAGATCAGTGTATCAGTTTGCACGGTGTTTTCCGGGTTACCTAGATACTACAACGTCTCGCTACGTCATGCATGAACAAGCTCCAGAAAAGATCCCACTTACGATAGGGCTAGCTTCGATCGAACTGAAGAAATCTAGAAGTGACGAAGAGGAAGCGTTGTTTCCGGTCTAATCCTATTCTCCAGCGATGTATGCGTTGTTCACGGATTGGTCGACGCTGATGTCACTTTGCAGCTCCGCGATGTCAGGTGGATAGAAGTGATCGGAGAAGATGTCGATAGTGGGGATGGAGAGGTGCATTGCATTGATGCTGTAAGTACTGTCAATGACAAGTTTGGTGGGGGCAAGCTCCTTGACATACGACTGTATGTCCACAGGCGCAAGGGTCAAAGCCACCGAACAAAGAAACGGACATACCGCAATCTGCTCTGTTCATTCATTCAGGACCCACATGTCTCCAAAAATAGGTCCACCGAGCTAATTACCGGTCTCATAAGCAAAGATCGCGGGATCCTCGGCGTATGTGAGGCTGTGAAGTCGATGATAATTTGGTTAGTATAGAATTGCACGACCTCGGGGTTGGTGGGGTCGTATCTGGTGATATCGAATCCAGCGCAGCGGAGGAAGGTATATTTGCCACCATGGTAGTAATTCTATGCGTAGAAGCTATCAGCAAGTGCAGATGCCGGCTCACACCAAGTGAACTCACGTGGTTGTTGATTAGTGGGGCAAGACCACCATCCGGCTTCATAGATAGCCCGGTCCATGGTGTCGAACTCCTGTTCATTAACGACGCCCAGTTCGGGCATGACACTCAAGGCATTGCCGACGCTGATACCGAGATTGTGACCACGGATGGTAACCGCGTTCTGGCAAATCTCCTCATCGCATTAATATATAGAAAGACAATAATGCAGAAGTAGCGATGGTTCCCCGTAGCGCATGGATCACCGCACTCGTAACCATCGACGAGGGTAGCAGTCGGGCGCCTCTGAACATGTCTCAAAATTTTGCGTGCTCTCGAATTGGCGCTAACTTGAACGTGAACCTCACGGTTTTATCATCTATGAACGATGAATGCATGAAAATCGGAATTATGGAAAGAGCAGAAAGGCTGCCGATCTGCAACATGAAAAGGTTAGTCGTGTTGTCCATTGAAAAGGTTTATTGTGAGGGTGGTCCTATGATTTAAAGTCGGGGGAAGTTGCTGCTCGAATATGTCTCGAAGGACAAGGTCGTTGAGATATGAACACCAAGCAGAATGGCCAGAGGGACGGAACGCCAACGCAGCTCAATGGAGCTCGACAGCCTCATACAAGTTGGACAGATATCCAGCTGCTAGAATCCGTATTGAATGCCGTTGGTATGGTTGTGGAGAAATGAGGATCAAAGGGAGTGACTGGGGGGACAGAGCGCCAGTGCCGCTTGAGAGCTTGATGGTCTCAGACGGGTCAGACAGCATGCCCTGCTGCTGGAATAGGCTGGTTTGAATGCTATTTGCAAGGTTGTTGAGAGACATCCATTGTTCAGGATGGTTGGTGAGAAAGAGCGCTAGTACAACTCGACATAGCTCGAAGGCCTCTTTCAAATCAGATAAGACGCCCCGCTGTCTGAATCTGTCGTACAGGCTGGCAAAGTTGTTGAGAGACATGCATCAAGAAGAATAACTGGGGGACGGAGCACCGGAGCAGCTCGATGGAGCTCAAAAGTCGTGGGGATGCCCATACACGGCGGTAGTTCGATACGTACTTCCGCCAGGAATAACTTTAGGATTGGGCCTTGCTGACGATCTGCGATGGAATATATTCCATTACTAGACGACTCGGGTCTGTCTGGGACTCCTGGCATTTCTACTGTCCACCCACAGGCGTCAAGAGGTCTGCCGAATTGAGCTGCCCTGGGTCATTTGCGCTTATCGCAGCGCTAGGTCGGTGTCGGAGTAGTTCACCAGGTCGGTCAGTGGTCCGAAATTCGAACTTCTTTAGTTTCGTAGTGGAGAGTGGCCTGGCATCGGGCATCCTGCTTGTGCGTCAGTAGGTCAGATTTACCTTGGAAGTACTCTGTACTAACAGAAAGCGCGGTAGGAAAGTAGCAATACTGTAGTTGGTCGCTACTACAGAATCGCCTCGTAGCATGGCAATGAAACAAACTTTCCAACTCGTGTACTCACTGACACACAAATGTCAACAAGGTATTAGGGGCAATGAATCAATTGCATGAGAACGTCACATATCAGAATTCTAACAAGTATCAAAAGAACTACAGGTGTGGTAGAGAAACTCATCTGGGCAGCTATGGAATACACAAAATCATGATCGGCTCAACTAGTCAGAACTTGAGCCTTCACTTCCGGATACAAATACGCGTGCTTGCGCTTATGACCAAGGCCATCCATGTGGGTAATCTGGTGGGACCCTTGCTAACTTCAAGCTAAGTCTACTAAGGGTAGGTTTGTAGACAATAGTATTTGAGTTCAAAGGGAGAGAGCTACTTTTAAATACGGGAGAACCTATCAATGCTACGGGCTGCTACTAGATCAGCAGGTTGAATTGTACTACAGAGTGCTGCAGAGCAGTCTGTACTATAGCTCTCTGTAGTGAATTACGTCTCCCTAGTCGAATTTGGAAAGAAGCGCTGTACTACAGTCACTTTTGCTCGGCTGTGGGTTTCCTGATCACTGCACAAGACTCAACTCCATGAAATGTTCGAACGGGCATAACCTCGACTATCGTCACCGGACTGTTTTTCTTCTCCATTAATCAAGGTCTGACCAGGTGAGACTAAATCTTGCCAAGTTTCAGCTTAATTCTTAAATTACTGTACACTTCATAGTCCGGATAATGTCTAAGAAATACAGCGATTTTACGATGTTGGATATCTTATGGGTAGAGTAAGTGTGGAAGGGGAATGACGATATTGTGCTACGTTGGAGAGAAGGTGCAAATTGTAGTGCGCAATCTCAGTCCCAGGGGAAAATGACTGGCATCTACTCAAATCCCTCAACCGCAATATTCCACTTCCAGCGCCCTTCCGCAAAACCATTTGAAGTGTCCTCCAATAATATCTCGTTGCGTTTCGCGACATAGACCTGACGAACGAATGAGGACGAGGATACAATAGCAATATGTAGAGCAACAGCGCACCGTCTTATCAGTCACCTTCTGCCGCAAAGTCGAGATTGCTTCTGGATCAATTGGTGATTCAAGCAGCTCCGATAAATCCTCAACCGCTTTTTCCAAATCCCTACAGTAAAACGATTGAGACAGATCCGTGGAATATGATAGAGTAGGGGAGAAACCCAGATCGAATGTCTCACCTCTGGTTATCCTCGAACAGTTCTTTCTCATTTCCCTTGTCCAGATAAAACGCCATTGCGTATGTCCATTTTAGCGTTGCGCGGCATCGTTCTGCCTCTTCTACAGCGCGCTTCATGAATTGCACCTCAATCCAAGTGAGCGAGGACGTTATCTGCATCTCCTCCATTTTCTTCTCGGTCTTATTGTACATCTCGACAGATAGTTTCGCGGACTGCTCGTGGTTCGCCCACCGGTTGTAGTAGTGGAGGTAGCGCTCTAGGGAAGCACGGGACCTAGATTGCGCATCACGGGCGTCCACACCGGCCTTCTCGTCGTAGCGATTGCATGAGTACCACGCTGTGCCATGTTCGGACCAGGGGCCTATGTAGAACAGGATGTCAGGATCAAACGAGGCGGATGTATGAGACACGAACCCATGCACACCCAACAGAATTCGTACTTGCATTTCTTGCAAGTCATGTGGCTGACAAAACAGTCAGCGTAACCTCATATTCCCCGAAATGAGACACGCACTTGCAACCACCATTTTTCTCTATAGTACTCTGGCACTTACTACACTCCTTTGTGTTACTCTTGATCCAATTTGCAGTTTCGCTGTCATCCCTACACTTCTTCAACCACATCTTGGCGACGGGACAAATGACTGGGCGATGGTCGCTGTCGATAGAGCACCCAAAGCAGAACTTATGATTTGCACCGCAACTGACGGTTGGCACCATAGTTGTGAGGGATGAACGGGAGGAAGCAGAAGGGCACGAGACGGTGTAAGTGCACGATGGATAAGGACAATATTTCAGGTGCGAGTTGGCACCAACAAAGTGCCGGACGAGCAATTCTTGGAATCGCTCCCGAGTCCGCCCATCTTCATCCTGACCATGCTTTGCTAAAGTAGATATAATGAAGGGGTCAGGTGCGACAAGTGCACAGCCTTCAGCCATGCAACGGATAGAATGCTCGCCCTCCTCACGAATCTTGGAGGTTACATATGCCGCCCAGCAACCTGCACAGAAGGAATGGTCGCACGATAGTGAGAGGAATGACGTCTGACAGTCGTCGAAACAAATAGGGCAAACCCAAGGTTCGGCCTTGGGAACTAGGCACGTGAGGTAAGGTGAATTAGATGTATCAGTTACGAGTGACGTACCTGGTGTCAGCCGAGTTGTTCTGCGACGGCTGCCTGATGAGCGGATGGGTGCAGGACCCGTTGCAGAGGGAGAGGCGCGGGAAGGAGTTGATATACCAGCTGCGACAGAAACGGAGGATGCATTGTCCATGTACTTCTCGATGAGGCGTTCCTTATTCCAATTCATGTTACGCAGCAATAAGGAAGCTGTACTGTCCTATACATCACGAAGAAGAATTGCAGAACAGAATCATCAGTACGAAATCAAACTTAAGATATTCATACGGACATCGACGCCGAATATACTTGATATGTGGTCCACATCAGCGGCCGAAAGCTTCTCCACCGCTTGCTGGGAAAGTGACTCATGTTCGATTTCGTACGCCTTTCGAAGTGAATGTTGAGGGACTTTAAAGTCGTCCGCAAACTCCATGTCCATATCATCATCACTGGGTGCTGAACCTGCGATGTTGTCGGTGATCGAATGAGCCATAACAAGAAGGGTAACACACCATCATCACCTGTGCTGATCATGTCCTCATCGTCGTCGTAGAAAGCGTCCTCTTCGTCTGAATAATCGTAGTCGGAAGACATTGTCGTTGTTGTGGGCGATGTCGAAGGTGATGTTTGCGGCGTGGGCCGGTCTGCATCGATTAGCATACCCTGTAAGCATTACCAAAGCGGATTATCTTATTATGTAATCAGTCACATGACTAATCGGCATTACGGCATTGCTAAGTCATTTTGAAGTTCCGGCATTGGCATAACTGTCACGTGATGCTTGACTCGTTTCAAGAATCGACCTGACCCAAAAATGTTACATGCAAAGATTAAAATTCCTTGATTCTCTGCGTCAGATACCATCAAGATATCCAGTCAGACCAACAAAACCTCCCATTATCTTGTTTAGAAACATGGCGTCAGATAGCCCCGCAGCAACTCACAAGGATCCCGTTACGGGAGAGATGATTTCCAAGACGTGCGTGTCGAGTTACTTATGATCATGATCATATCTGCGCACTCACAGATTGCACAGTGAGCTGAAGCGTCGCGAGAAACAGCGTGAAAGGGATGCGAAGAAGGCCGAGAAGGCCGCTGCCGCACCACCCCAAGCTGCATCTAAGCCTGCAGCCGCAAATGAGGATGACCTGAACCCAAATGTGAGTCATCTCTGCTAGCAATTGAGCACTGATCCTGACACAATGCAGCAATATTTTGAGATGCGTGCTCGTACGATCCAGAAGCTCAAGGAGACTCAGTCCCCCAATCCCTATCCGCACAAGTTTAACGTCAGCCAGAGCATCACCTCTTTTGTTGAACAGTACAGCGAGGAAGGCTTGATTCCTGCTGGCCAGAAGCTCGACGACGTATTTGTATCTCTATCTGGCCGTGTGCACAATATCCGGAGCAGCGGCAACAAGCTCAAGTTCTACGACCTACACGGTGAAGGCTCGCAAGTGCAAATTCTCGCAAATGTCCGGTGAGGTCCATCTCAAATGACGGCTTACATGTATTGAATCGTGTACAGTGATGCGAAAGACGCGGATGAATTCATGTCTACACAGGCACTCTTCCGGCGCGGAGACATCGTCGGTGTCACTGGCCACCCCTCGCGCAGTCAGAAGGGTGAGCTCAGCATCTCCCCTCGTCCATGGTTCTCCTCGCACCCAATCTGCACCAACTCCCATCTGCCCACTTTGGTCTTAAGGACCAGGAGACCCGATACCGCAAGCGTTACCTCGATCTCATCATGTCCCCTAGTACGCGCAACATCTTTATTATACGCGCACGCGTGATCAATTACCTCCGCCGCTACCTCGATAACCTCGGCTTTCTCGAGGTTGAGACACCCATGACGAGCATGGTTGCAGGTGGTGCCACCGCACGTCCATTCGTAACGCATCATAATGATCTGGATTTGGACTTGTACCTCCGTGTTGCACCTGAGCTGTACCTGAAGCAGCTTACTGTCGGTGGACTCGATCGTGTGTACGAAATTGGACGTGTCTTCCGGAATGAAGGGATTGATTTGACACATAACCCTGAGTTCACTCTCTGCGAGTTTTACATGGCCTACGCGGACATGTATGACCTGATGGAACTCACGGAGAATCTCCTTGAGGGTATGGTCAAGTACCTGAACAGCGGCAGCACGATTGTGAAGTATCACCCCGAGGGTAAGGACGGCAAGGAGCTCGTGCTGGACTTCAAGACGCCGTGGAAGAGGTATGACATGATCGAGACGCTCGAGGAGAAGACAGGAACCAAGTTCCCTCCTGGTGACACGCTCCACACGACGGAGACTAACAAGTTCTTGCGAGACCTGTGCGTCAAGGTCAGCGATTTTTTCTCGACCGCTGAGGAACGTCACTGATGTGTCACAGCACAACGTTGAATGCAGTGAGCCCCGGACTAACGCCCGACTTCTTGATAAGGTCTGTCTTCTTTGGTATCTTTTAACGCCGTCATTAACTCGCGTATAGCTTGTTGGCGATTTCATCGAACCCCTGTGCATCTCTCCTGCATTTATCAGTATGCCTTAGCGTCATCTCTTCTTCCTTGTACTGACATACATCTATCTATGCAGCTGGCCATCCTCAAGTTATGTCCCCCCTCGCCAAGAACCACCGCTCACGTCCCGGTCTGTGCGAGCGTTTCGAAGGCTTTATGTGCGGGAAGGAGTTTTGCAATGCGTACACCGAGTTGAACGATCCATTTGAGCAGCGGTTGCGCTTCGAGGAGCAGGTAAGACACGGCCCGTTACTTTATCTACTGCTTGCATTTGCTCATCATGCAACTTCAGTCGCGCCAGAAGGACAAGGTGATGACGAAGCACAAGGTGTAGATGAAGTATTTGTTGATGCGTACGTTCTACGTCTCGCCTATTCATTGCTCTTCCTAAACCCATCAAATACAGGCTTGAGCATGGTCTGCCACCAACCGCAGGTTGGGGCATGGGTATCGATCGTCTCATCATGTTCCTTACTGACTCCCCTAGTATGTATCGTTCGGTCTGATGTTGCGCATGTGCTGACAGTCATGTGCAGACATCAAGGAAGTGCTTTTGTTCCCTGCCATGAAACCTATTGAGACGGCAGCCAATACAAGCGGAAAGGAGCCTGGCCCTGCCGGGCAGTTGTGATGGTAGAGCCCTTTGAGGCATCTAAAAGTAGATGATATCGTGATGAATAGAATAGATAGTCGTATGTTTGCTTAAGTTTTGCTTGAACTATTGGCAGAATAATATTCCCAAGTCACGACACTTTAAGACCATCATCGCTCGGGTCATTCAGGGATGTTATGCAGGAAAGTAACATGACTTTTGGATGCGCTGTAAGGTGACGCACAAACTACTTACTATGTAAATACTAAATAAGTAGACGCAGCTCTATAGTAGATTTTAAGACCATCACTTAATGTCTTTCTTCCTAACATGCCATGAGTACACGTCCAAGATTAGGACAAGGGAGCTTACAGTAGCTTCCTGGCTAGCTTCGCTTGCCTCAGTATCTGCTGGAGACTCAGGTTGAGCAACTTCTAGTGCAACCTCTTGTTTCTCCTCCTCGGATGGCGTTGAATTAGCCTCTGAGGGAGCAGAATCTACCCTCCTGGGAAACAGTTTCGCTCGATTCTGCGGAAGTCTCCGCTTCTTTAGCGACAGCTTCCTCATGCTCCTGAGCGTCCTTGGAGAATCCGCGTCCTTCATATCATATATAAAAACATGACCGAGTCGGTAAGAAAACAAACGCACGAATGCCTGCTCCATCGACTGCTTGATCTCCTCACTAGACACCTCAGTACCCTCATCATCTTTCATTCCAGGAGTCTCTGCAGCAGGGTGCGGTTCGGCATGCTATGCAAAGCACCGTGAACACAAGTAACTCCCGTTAAAAACTGCAGCATTACAATATCAATTTCATGTGCTTACATGACTAGCATCCTGTGCAGTACCCGTGAGTTATTTACTGAACATAACAAAAGATGGACATACACTCCGGTGTGCGCTATGACTGTGCTCCGCCTCATGGGAATGGCTAGTCTTACGCGCAGATGGTGATAAGAGATAGAGCATCTAAAACCATCCCTTAGCCTTGCTTTCGATGTAAAAAAGACGCGTCTGAAAACCTACCACGGGACCAAATACCAAAGCCGAGCCAATCTAAATATCCCGGCCCAAAAAATCATTCATTTAACTCAAAGTAGCGGGTGCATTGCAAAAACACGCACCATCCATGGCGTATCACTCCCGTAGCTGCCATGAGATGCATGCGAGGCAGTCGAAGCCATCGTACGTCTGCTAAATGTCGCAAACGATGAGCGTACGTTGTGGTTCACTCTCATTCCGGAACGGAGGAAGGAGAAGGCACGCTGGACAGGACGAGACATTTTAGCGAGGCAAACCGTAGCTATACGGTGTCAGGACTCTATGCAGTATCAAGTTGTGCGACACAAGCAAAGGAAACTTGACGCGTGAACAAGCGGACTCGGACGGCTTATGTGACGCTGAGGTGGTGTGAACTTTCACGGATAAGACCGGAATCCCGGCAACTTTGAACCAAGTCTACCTTTCGTCCCGAGGCGGATGCGAGAAACTAGTCGCTGGGCTGTTCGACCCCGGGAAAGGATAACCGTCATAAAGAAAGATGTTGGTCTCTCATCTGGTGCCCAGGCACCTAAATTAGTTGTAACACGAATGTCTCTACGGGCAGAGTGACACAGGTCTCCGAGTCGAATGCGGCAGAACTAAATTCTATGCATTGCAACATCTTGTAACGAGATCCGGGAACGGGATGTGGAAAGACCTACAGTATCACGGTCGTTCGGATTCCGATGACTTACAAAATAGTTTTGACAGCTATGTAGAAGTTTACTAACGTACCGCATCACATGGTATCTCATCGACCGAAATTTCCACACTCTGTCGGCGAACGCTTGAAAATGTTTGACAAACCGGCGAGCTGATCCCGTTTGCAGGGCTTCTTGAACTTCGGATCGAATATTGAAATGGGCGCGCATGTCGTAAGACTGCAATGAAATGCCTATCGTATACCTTCGGGCTTCGGCGCGCCATAACTGTGTCCGAGTTGACGGGAAAAAATAACGCGGAATAGACTAGAATAGGGTGTTCTGGATTTTGAAGAACCACT
>NW_024538905.1:0-18720 GCF_016647635.1 Suillus subaureus
ATGTGACCCAGTGTACTTTCTTCATGTTCTTGTGGTGCATAGCAAGAGGGTCCAATTGCTGCAGTTCCGAGTCAATGGTGTCAATCCTCAGACAACAACTCCTTTTTCCACCTAGTGTCAGTCATCAGGAAAACTATCGGTTGCTTATATCACTTTTTGTCCCTTATCTAGTATTACCATTCCAGCTCCCAACAGGGTGGGAAACACAAGTGCATCGATTAGCATCAGTAGCAAAGACCTCAACCACCGCTCGGTAAGCATCCCGGGCGTTTGGTTCTGGCTCAGGTGCAATTGTCCTTCATGACGTGCAGACCGGGCCGTCGCTTGCATCTTTCAAGCAGTCTAGCTCTGCACCACACTGCACCGTGCACATCATTTATCGAAACACAAGATGGTCAGGGAAGGTTCATCCTCGCAGCACAATAAAACAAGGATTCAATGTCCACGACTTCCAAAGGGTGGGCCCTATGTTTCTGATACAACTTTCACCTTTCTCAGTGTAACTTAGGATCAACCTGCTTTCAAAATAGTCCTCCTTGAAAGGCCTTCGTGCATTGCGCTGGACAACTCGGGAAGCTTCTGTGCAGGAGGGACGACCCAAAGTCGAATATATGTGTGGGAGGCGCGTCAGAATATAATATGTTAGGCGGACCCCGACTCCAATTTTGACAGTAGGTCGTGTCAGGCATCTTGTACAACTCTTGGGACGCCCACTATCGCCACGTCAATGTCGTCAAATTCACCCCCGACAACTAGGTACATCAGCCTGTCCCTCAGCCTTGGAAGTTCTGCCAATGTGGAAGACATTATTCCTATGCCCCCCCCGTCGTGCCGTTACACCACATGAAAGATTCAAAGCCAAGGGATGTACACGAAGTGGCGATGATGCTTCCTGTGCAGGATGAGGTAAATTTTTCTTCTGTTAAGATGTGTACTCTACTCTACACTACTTCTGTCGATATTCGCCCCTCCCCCTCCCTTCCAAGACCCCTGGAGGCATACTAGGCGCTTACGACTACCCCGAAGCCGAGTTTCAACGAAACTGTTTTTTGTGCAACCGAATGCGATTGGCATCTCAGAAGCATCGGGTGCGCGCGTTGGCAATTTTGAAACTGGTATAAAGAACTTAAGAGAGCAACTTGGGAAGGCGAAGGGGGTTAATGTGACGCGGGAGACGGTTGTGCAGAAGGTCATGACACAGGAAAAACAAAAGGCAGTTGTGGAAGGCCAGAATACTATTTCATCCGACTAATTGTTCTGATTCTTTCTAAGTTAATACGGGAATGTTTTCCTGACCAGATCAGTCTTTCAACGGCCGCAGTATTTATATTATCAAGGGGATAGGATTTATCTTATTTGATGTTCTCTCATCACTCAGCCTCATTCTTTGCTTATTCATCCTCTTCTACTGGATCATGTTGACACTCAACGTCACTTGGCTGGACATATGTCTTGCTGGTATTGGAGCATATCTGGTCAAGCAGGTGTTGAACAAGAATCCTGCATCATATCCCCCCGGCCCCCGTGGGTGGCCTCTCATTGGGAACATTCAAGACATGCCTCAAATCAAACCCTGGCTCACCTTTGCAGAGTGGGGTGAGAAGTATGGTGAGTGTCTCCCGTTCCAAAATAATGCATTCCAACTCCGTGCTTTCTAGGTGCTATCTCGCATATTGAGATCCTGGGTCAGCACGTCATTGTGCTAAACTCAGTCAAGAGTGCGGTGGACATGTTGGACAAGAAAGGCACTGTGTATTCTGACCGTCCTGTTCTGCCTATGTGTGGTGAACTTGTTGGCTGGAAGCACGGTTTGGGCCTTCTCCCGTATGGTGACCGCTTCCGCAAGTACCGCAAGAACATCCACCAAATCTTAGGCAATCGCGCCGCCTTGGATGTCTACCACCCGATCGAGGAGACTGAGACTCGCCGATTCCTGATGCGCGTGTTTTCGAACCCTGAGCAACTGCAAGCCCATGTCCGACAGTATGTTGTATGATTTACCCTCGCATGGGTGGGACCTTGAATTCTTGTAGCACCGCTGGTGCTATCATTCTGCGAATCTCTCATGGTTATGAGGTGAAGGAGAACAACGATCCGCTTATCGACCTTGCGGAACGCGTTATGGACCAATTCTCGCGGTCGACTGTTCCCGGCGCCTTCGTGGTTGACATCGTGCCATCCTGTAAGACTATAAGACTCTGGCCTTTACTTGCAATTGGCCTGATTTTTTTCAGTGGCCAATGTCCCCGACTGGTTTCCTGGTGCTGGCTTCAAGCGCTTGGCTCGTGAATGGCGCCAGAACCTGAAAGAGATGGTTGATGTATCATACAAGTTCGTTAAAGAACAGATGGTAACCAAGCATCTGTGGTGTTGTGTTCATGAGTTGAATATTTTGCAGGATGCTGGCATCGCCCCGATATCTTTCACCTCGAATCTGTTGGATGGCCGTACTTTGTCTGCTGAAGAGGATCACATAGTGAAATGGTCTGCTGTATCCCTATACGCTGGTGGTGCCGACACGGTTGGCTCTTCCCTTCATATTACCATATTTTGAGACTAATACCTACCCCCACAGACAGTTTCTACAATATACTCGTTTTTCCTTGCTATGACACTGTTTCCTGATGCGCAGAAGAAGGCCCAGGCTGAAATAGATGCTGTTGTTGGTCCTGATCGACTTCCCTCCTTCGCAGACCGTGACTCCCTCCCTTATACTGAGGCGCTTGTGAAAGAAGTCCTTCGCTGGAATGTTGTCGGCCCTCTCGGTATGTGGATATCGTTTATTGCATTCATTAATTACCGAGCGGTATCGATCACTCAATTGACAGCTATCCCCCATTGCGTTACCGAGGACGATGTCCATGACGGGTACCACATCCCAAAAGGTTCCTTGGTAATACCTAACATTTGGTTAGCACTTTTATATTTCCGTATTCGACATATCAACCAAATTGAAAAACAGGTTCATGCTCAATGACCCGCAGACATATGCTAACCCCTCGCAATTCAATCCTGAACGCTTCTTGGATAATAACGGAAAAGATCCCGAACCCGAACCTCGTGCGATCTGCTTTGGTTTTGGTAGACGGTAAGCACGGAGTTGATTTCAAGTGCAATGCTAACTTTGCCTGCTTTGCAGTATCTGCCCCGGTACGCCTAAATCACACTCAACAAACAATATCTTAATGTTGTTTGCTTTCATGAACAGGTCTCCACCTCGCTGATGCCTCCGTCTGGATATCTACCGTGATGTCACTCGCAGTGTTTGATATCTCCAAGGTCGTCGAGAAGGGTGTTGAGATTACCCCTGAAGTTGACCATACATCAGGCACGATCAGGTATGTCATGCATCTTATCGCATCCGCAGTGCTGGTTTAAAAGCTAGACATACTCCCAGCCACCCCAAGCCGTTCAAGTGCTCTATTAAGCCTCGTTCTGCGAAAGCTATTGCGCTTATTCAACAGGATGCTAACTACTAAGGACACGAAGATGATTCTCGTCAATCTATCTGTTATGTACGATATTGTACCTATATTTCTGTTTCATCTCATTGAATCACAATGCTACTCATGGGCTACCTGATAACTCACTCACCTGGCACCTTTCTGACACCTCCTGTCTGATAGCAACAATGAGCAGCAAACTCGAGCTCTTCAGCTCTTCCGTCAATGGCCAACGCATCACTGTGACAGACTCCTCGTGTGCACCATATCACAGCACTAGGGGCGCTATGGGAAGGGGTTATTATCAGCACCTGCGCGGTTGACTTGTCCGTTTCATCTGCAAAACTGGTAGCGACACGGTGACCGGTGACGGCTAGGATGGTTCGGAAATACAGACGGCTGGAAATTCAGTTGAATGACATACAGTGACAACTATGTTGATTTTCATTGTGGACTGAGGATTGTCACTGAAGTGATTACTTGCTTATACACAATACCATGCAGCCAACTGACGTTGGTAAATGTCAAGATCATTAACTAAGAACAGAGTAGAGCGATTGAAAACTGTGCTCAGTAAGCACTCAGACGACCTTGTTAGAACTAGGGGTCGTCGTAACGCGTTGGGCTACGACGTTCGCATGTTGCATAAAAAAGTATAATATTCGCTATTCGAACACGCATCCCCTCTATTTACAAAAGAAATATACACAACCATGTTCAAGGTTTAGCAGTGACCCCTCCAGCAAGCTTCTTCTGCAGCTTAGCCTGCACAAAAAAGTTAGCTTCGGTACATGTACTCATAACCACCACTTACATTCACTGCATCCATGTACTTGTCAGTGATGACCCAATGTTCTCTCTTCATGTTCTTGCCGTGGATAGCAAGAGCAAGATCCTTGGTCATGACTCCATCCTTGTCGATCGTTTCCACACATGCAGCCTCAAGATCCAAACAGAACTTCTTGAGCTCTTCATTGTTATCCAGCTTAGCACGGTGGAGAAGTCCACGGGTCCATGCAAAGATCGATGCCACAGGGTTGGTCGACGTCTCGTTGCCCTTCTGGTACTCGCGGTAGTGTCGGGTGACGGTACCGTGGGCAGCCTCACTCTCGACGACCTGGCCGTCAGGGGTGATCAGCTCTGAGGTCATCATGCCCAAGGAACCGAAGCCCTGAGCGAGGATGTCACTCTGCACGTCACCATCGTAGTTCTTGCATGCCCATACGAAACCACCGGAGGACTTGATCGCTTGTGCAACCATATCGTCGATAAGGCGGTGCTCGTAGTATATGCCGACCTTCTCAAAAGCGTCCTTGTACTGCGATTCATAGATCTCTTGGAAGATGTCCTTAAAGCGGCCATCATACCTCTTCATGATGGTGTTCTTTGTTGACATGAACTAGACACAGTTACGTCAACATGATGTATACGGGTCGGGTAAATTCGGACACACCAAGGGCATCTTCTTGAGGAGAGCCATCTTAAATGATGAGTGTGCAAACCCAGTTATTGACTAAGAACGGGCATAGTCAATGGTCGCATCAGGATGAAGAGCCGCTGAATTTACCTCATCAGTGTTGTACATGCTCATGGCGACACCCTTTCCCTTGAAGTCATACACGTCCATGACAGTCTTCGCACCTCCATCAGCAGGGCTGTATACGAGCTGAAGCTTCCCTGGTCCCGGTGCGACGAAGTCCGTGGAACGGTACTAAACGCACATAAACACGTATACCATTCACGTTCGAAAATACCATACCTGGTCACCGACTACATCATTGTCAGGCTTAACAATCACGAGATAACAAACGGAATAACGAACATGCATGACGGCCAATCACAATTGGCTTCACCCATCCTGGAACCGGTTTAGGGATACGATCCAATATGATGGGTTCACGGAACACAGTTCCGCCAAGGATGTTACGGATCTACATCATCTGTTGAGAAGTTGGCGATGATTGCTTGCCAGATATAACACTCACCGTGCCGTTCGGGCTCTTCCACATCTCCTTGAGCTTGAACTCCTCCACACGAGCCTCGTCGGGAGTGATTGTCGCGCACTTGATGCCGACCTTGTGCTCAAGGATGGCATTGGCAGCTTCCACGGTTACTTGGTCGTTGGTCTTTCACCGCATGAATATGGAAATTAAAGTGAATTGGTGGAATGGGAGGCGTACCTGGTCACGGTACTCGAGGCCAAGGTCGTAGTACTTGATGTCCAGTTGTAGATAGGGGAGGATAAGCTTGAGGTAGCAATCACGTTTGAGATAAAGTGTAGCAGAAGATTTAAAAAAACGTGCACCTCCTCACGAATCTTTTTCCAAATAATCCTCGTCATCTCATCTCCGTCAAGCTCCACGACGGGTTTCGCTACCACAATCTTCTTCCCATATTCTGTCGGAATCGTATCAGCACATGGTTCTGATGGTACGTATGGAACGAGAGGGTTGCAGAAACGGCACGTCTACTGCAAAGGCGTAGCTCGAGCTACCCCAACCATACGGACACATACAAACTACTCACGTAAGCTCATCGAATTCGCAAAGCCTCGTGCCAGCGGTCTGCTCTGCGGACCCAGCGAGCGTCTAACAGCAGTAAAGAGCGTAGCTCCTTGAACTGGCATGGCTAGTTAGTAAAGGGAAGAAAAGAACCAGTATGTGGTAGAATCAAAAACAGATGCTAATGCCTTTTGTAAGCGTGGGCTTGAAAGATACAAATGAAGCACACGGCGTGCGCGCGTGGGATGTCGTGAGCACGCTAACAACGAGCCAGCGGCTGCTGGGGAAAATCGATGCTTTGTAAAAACCTTACCTTGACTTAGAGTAGAAGTTCAAGCTCAAGCCCTTGCTTGGGCTGGCCCGGCTAGGTATGGCATATGGAATGACGGCGCCCCGTCACGGCCGATTTAGGAGCATATGCCAGCGTATCATGCTCCGAGTTGTATTGCCGAACGATAATCAGCTGCTCTTGGTCGATGCAGTAGAGGAATTCGTGGTATAGTTAAGGACGGCCGAAGACCGTGACAGGAACTTATATACTGAACCCTGCCGTAGGACTTAATCGCTTGCAACAGAAGTGGCACGATATCTTGGGAAATCTTCTCAAGCACATCAATTAATGTCGAAATTTGTTCAGAACCAAACGTAGGTTTTGATTACAGTATCCGACTCCATTCATAAGTTTGCCGGGACAAGCTCGACGATCCGTTCGACGAGACTCCTCATCACCTCTGCCTTTTGTCTCCCAGTCTCTAGGACTTCTTCGTGCGACGCGGTCTCCATGGAAGGAAGTTCAACGTGTTGACCAGCAAGCTGCAGAGGCCACCATCGACGGAGTAATCAATATCGGAGTATTTGTTTTACATGATCACGTACCTCAGCTTCAACCTCTGCCTTGATACTCCTGTAGGTATCAGGGATGACCACCGTGTTAGTAACGAGGCTCAGCACCATGACCTCGAGCTTCTCTTCTCGCGCAGCCACTACTTCGGGTATCGTGCTCATACCGACTACGTGTGCACCTGCATCGCGCAGGAAATGGCCCTCGGCAGGGGTTTCATATGCAGGACCTGCCACCCAGGCATACGTTCCTTCAGCCAGTGCAGATGAGTCAAACTTAAGATAGTGGGAGGCAAGGAAGGCAAGGCGTCGTAGGCGAGGGGAGTATGCATCACCCAGAGGAATAAATCGGGCATATTCCTGGGACATGAGGGGTCCGAACGAGGGGTTCATCCCAGTTAGGTTGGGGAGGGCGAGGTGGTCGCGAATAACGACAACTGCGACATCGTTCAGCCTTGGGCTTGGTATAGATGAAAGATCGTACTTGTTCCAACGGGTATATCTGGTGTCAATGACCCGGCAGCGTTTGTTACTGTATTGGATCAGGCATTTGTTCTGCTAGTCAGAAGCGCACTTACTGATAACATCTTTGACGCCTAATCTCTTCATGATTCTGATACCATACGTCACCACTATTGGCTTGTGGCCCTCGTATGGATGGAACTGTTATCATTTCTATTTCAATAAACTCGCTGGCGAACCGGTGTTCCGCCTCACTCACCCGCCCAAGCATGGCGACAACAGGCACATTATCCTTGCCCATTAGTCCGAACGCGAGCATGCTTTTTTGGCCAACAACTTAGTGGATGGTCTTGCTGAGGTCAGTGATACCTGATCGTCCTTGTTGGACACATACCTGTGCTCTCTCCGAAACCCTGGAGTTGTGAGTACGGAAGTTGCACCACATTCTTCAAGCTCGAGACGAGGGTGCTGAGACCAGATCCACACACGATTCCGATGCGTGGCTTCAACAATCGAGGATCGGTAACCAAACGCGAGATGGTTGCGAGAGTTTGCGCGAAGGGAAGTACTGGGGTGGTTGATGAAGACATGTCAGGGTTAGAAAGAGCACAAGCTGACAATTGTCTTAGAACATGTCATAATATAAGACAATCTCATGCTATAAGCAGGTCGTTGGAAGCTTCCAGCTATTATTGCTATTGCTTTGAGATAAAGACGAACGACTCCTCGAACTAATGGCAAATTGGCAATGGCCTCAGGCCATCCTTGTGATGTCAATAAGATGCCGGCATGCTTAATTGAAAGCAGGTTCGCTTGATTTCAACTTGGTCTAGGCCTGCTACGCACTTCATGCTCTACGCCCAACCATGAACAAGCTTAGAAAGCCCAAGCCACCAGCCACGTATCACAGCGCATCGTCAAGTACCCAAACAGCTGGATCTAGCGTTAACCAATGTTTGCTGTCTGTCCAAAGCAAACCTCCAGTATCGAGAACGATGCAGATCGCGAGTGCTTCACTTGTGGTGGAAAGAACCTCTACATCTAACAACATGCTGGAATGTCGTAAAACGACATGGTACTCTTCACCTGCTGCTGCCAAGCCTCGCACATTCGTCGAGCAGTACTGGGCTGCGCGTGCACTAGTGGCTGAAACGGTGCTGACAACGCGTGTTCAGCATCAGAAGGAAATGGCGGAAGTGAGGCTAGGGATGGAAGAGAAGCGGACGGTGAGTATTCAAATTGCACTGTCCAAAAAATATTCTCGGTGATTAATCGTGACACCGAACGTAGAATCAATTTGCGGCTTTCGTGCGGGCGGGCGAACAACGGCAGAGCAGGCTCGAAAAGTTCGTCGTGCGTTGCATTAACTTGCTTGTGTTCCTGTGTGCAGCTCACTTTATTCATTCAGGCAGCCCTTGTAGCATGTTTTATGCTTCTCTTCCTTGCGTTGATTTACATACTGCTGCGTGATTCCCCGAAATCGAAGGGTGCCTCGCACTTTACGATCCCGATCCTCTCTCCGTTCACCTCAGTGGTAAGCTCTGTTAATCGCCGTTGCAAAGTTTGGATCATTTCAAATGGAACTAGGTTGAACATGAAACAGGCATTATCAGTGCGAGATCCGTATCAATCTTTATTGTCGTTCTAGGTATCTTATCATATGCCATCTTCCGACATTTGTTGTCGAAAAAAAGATAGTCCGTCGTGTTGTAATCTAATACGTGGCTGACGTAGTCATGAGGACCGCGGATCACGACTGCGCAAACTAATCCTAAGCTATCCTGGGTCGTGGAGGTTATGAGGACTATTTTTTGCAAAGGGCACGTGCATACAGTAGTGGCGGGTTGCATGCCTATTTCTCGTATGTATTGAATCCAGGTTGACTTTAAGAGAACACAATAGCTAGGCACTGGAGGATGACTGAAAATTAAAAGATAAACCGAGCAAGTGGTTCAGTTGGTTTGGATCGTGGAGTTTTACACGTGGGAAACAGGGTGCCGTTCACAGGATGGGCATTGCACCAACCTGAAGTTTGCACCAAAACGTTACACCAGGTTGCACCTCGCTCATTCTTCTTCACACCACCACTCTTTCTCCTGACCACGGCTCTCTCCTTCCTGTTGGCCTGTTAACTCAGGAAAACAGAGGTCAAAATGTATCCTCAGTCTTCCTCGCCAACAGCAGATCACGCAGATCCTTTCACTTCCACAGCGGGTGGTCCTCGCAGATACGTTTACAGCGACAACGACTCCGACAATGTCGACCCTTACGGTCGTAGAGACACTTATGCTTCAGACAGCAGCAACAATGGCCTCAATGACACTGAGCGATACTATGACCACAACGGCAACTACGACCCATACGGTTTGTGGAGCGTCTTGTTGTGCCATTATCATACTCACACCTGTGTGATTTTAAAGCACAACCTGACACAGACTCCGATGTCGACATTTATGCCCAGCGGTATCCTCCAGCATCCTCAGAATCCCTAGGACCTTCGAGAATGGGCATGTCAGATTCGAATGCAACGACATGGGCCGAATATGCAGGACCACCAGGCGCCCGTGAGGCATATCCCGCCTGGTCAGCCGAACGTCAAATCCCACTTTCCAAGGAGGAAATAGAAGATATTTTCCTGGACTTGACTCAGAAATTCGGTTTTCAGCGAGATTCTATGCGGAACATGGTAGCTTTTATTTCCTTAAAAATTTTTGTGGATGTTGACAACTGGTCTAGTTTGACTTTTTGATGCAACTGCTAGACAGCCGAGCGTCCCGTATGTCGCCCAATCAGGCACTCCTCACCCTACATGCAGATTACATCGGTGGCGAGCATGCGAATTACCGTAAATGGTATTTTGCGGCCCAGCTCGACCTCGATGACGCCGTGGGCCACGTTCAAAATCCTGGTCTTCAGCGCCTCAACCGCAGGGCCGGCGCACGCTCGTCTAATGAGAAATCCCTTGCAACCGCTATGGAGCGCTGGCGTCAGGCCATGAACAACATGAGCCAATACGATCGCCTCCGCCAGATCGCGTTGTACCTTCTTTGCTGGGGTGAGGCTGCCCAAGTGCGCTTTGTTCCCGAGTGTCTGTGCTTCATCTTCAAGTGTGCGGATGACTATTACCGTTCGCCTGAGTGCCAGAACAAAGTGGATCCCGTACCCGAAGGTTTATACCTGAAATCCGTCGTCAAGCCCTTGTACCGCTTTATTCGGGACCAAGGCTATGAGGTAGTTGATGGGCGATTGTGAGGCGGGAGCGAGACCATGCAGATATCATTGGTTACGACGATGTCAACCAGCTCTTCTGGTATCCAGAAGGTATTGCTCGGATCATACTTACCGACAAGGTACGCTGCTTCGCTGCTTACAGCTGTGTGTTAAACCGATTTTGCAATTCAGACGAGACTTGTGGACCTTCCACCCCCCCATAGGTTTATGAAGTTTCAGAGCATTGACTGGAATCGTGCATTCTTCAAAACCTACTATGAAAAACGCTCCTTTGGACATCTCCTGGTCAATTTCAACCGCATTTGGGTCATTCACATCTCTCTCTACTGGTTCTATACCGCATTCAACTCCCCTAAAGTATACCAGATCACACTTCCTTTGAATAAAGTCTACAACTCCCCGGCATTATCATGGTCTGTCACCGCGCTCGGAGGTGCAGTTGCGACGATCATTATGATCGCAGCAACTCTCGCATGAGTTTTCGTATATCCCCACTACCTGGAATAATACCTCTCATCTCTCACGACGCTTACTATTTTTGTTTATCACCCTCGCACTGACATGTGGACCCACCTTCTACATTGCCATCGCAGAAATAACTCCAACGGGACCACGAGTTCACTCGCCCTCATCCTCGGTATCGTGCAGTTCTTCATCTCGGTTGTTGCCACGCTCCTCTTCGCGACTATGCCGTCTGGACGCATGTTTGGGGACAGAGTCGCCGGCAAGTCGCGGAAATACCTCGCTAGTCAAACCTTCACTGCTTCGTATCCTGGGTTGCACACAAAGCGCGCTTGGGCTCTATCGCGCTTTGGCACTTGTTTTCGGTTGCAAAGCCACGGAATCCTATTTCTTCCTCACGCTTTCTTTCCGTGATCCCATTGCAGTGATGGTGGGCATGAAGATCCAGGGTTGTAGCGACAGGTACTTTGGCTCCAGTCTGTGCACCAACCAAGCTGCGTTCACGCTGGCTATCATGTACGTGATGGACCTAGTGCTGTTTTTCCTCGATACGTTCCTTTGGTACATCATTTGGAATACGGTGTTCAGTATCGCGCGGTCGTTCTTACTTGGTTTATCGATATGGACGCCATGGAAGGATATCTACACCAGGCTACCAAAACGGATCTATGCGAAGCTGCTAGCGACGAGGGATATGGAGGTCAAGTACAAACCGAAGGTCAGTTAGTCTATGATCGTTGCCTGAATGCACCTTAACGATATTTTTCTATAGGTGTTGGTGTCCCAGATTTGGAACGCGATTATAATTTCCATGTACCGCGAGAACCTGCTTTCCATTGAGCACGTGCAGAAGCTTGTTGTACCACCAGGTTGAACCTCAGGGCATGATGGCAAACGCAGTCTCCGTGCGCCACCGTTCTTCATCTCCCAGAGCGACAAGGGTTTCAAGGGCGAGTTTCTTCCCTTCGGGGAGTGAAGGCTGAGCGCCGGATCTCCTTCTTTGCACAGTCACTCACGACTGCTGTACCGGAGCCGCTCCCTGGGATGCTATGCCCGCAGTTACGGTCTTGACGCCACATTACAGCGAAAAGGTTCCGTGGTTCATTTCTCTTATCCGAAGTTGTACCGACGAAGCATTTTTTAGATCCTCTTATCGCTGAGGGAGATTATCCGTGAGGAAGATCAGAATACCCGTGTCACCCTGTTGGAGTACCTGAAGCAGCTCCACCCCGTTGAATGGGACAATTTCGTTAAGGATACCAAGATTTTGGCCGAGGAGTCTGCCATGTTCAACGGCACGAGTCCTTTCGGCACGGATGAGAAGGGTCAGTCAAAGATGGATGATCGATCTGCCGTTCTACTGCATCGGTTTCAAGAGCGCTGCCCCCGAATTCACCCTGCGGACCCGTATCTGGGCTTCTCTGCGTGCGCAGACGCTCTACCGTACAGTCTCCGGTATGATGAACTACGCCAAGGCGATTAAATTGCTCTACCGCGTGGAAAACCCTGAGGTTGTGCAGCAGTTCGGCGGTAACACGGACAAACTAGAACGTGAGCTTGAACGCATGGCCCGCCGCAAGTTCAAGTTTGTCGTCTCGATGCAGCGGTACTCCAAATTCAACAAGGAGGAGCACGAGAACGCCGAATTCTTGCTGCGTGCATACCCGGATCTTCAGATTGCGTACCTGGATGAGGAGCCACCGCGCAAGGAAGGTGGCGAATCGCGGTTGTTCTCTGCGCTTATCGATGGCCACTCTGAATTCATTCCTGAGACTGGCCGTCGTCGCCCCTTCCGCATTGAGCTCCCCGGTAATCCCATTCTTGGTGACGGCAAGTCGGATAACCAGAATCACGCGATCATCTTCTATCGTGGCGAATACCTGCAACTCATTGATGCTAACCAGGATAACTACCTGGAAGAGTGTCTTAAGATTCGCAACATCTTGGGCGAGTTCGAGGAGTACTCGGTGTCAACTCAGAGCCCGTACGCACAATATGGTCATAAAGAGTTTAAGACAAGCCCCGTGGCCATCGTCGGCGCTCGCGAGTACATCTTCTCGGAGAACATCGGTATCCTTGGTGATCTCGCCGCCGGAAAGGAGCAGACGTTCGGTACGCTGTCTGCTCGTGCTTGGGCATGGATCGGTGGAAAGCTTCACTATGGCCATCCTGATTTCCTGAACGCGCTCTACATGAACACTCGTGGTGGCGTGTCGAAGGCACAAAAGGGTCTGCACCTTAACGAGGATATCTATGCTGGCATGAACGCTTTTGGTCGTGGTGGTCGTATCAAGCACACCGAGTACTACCAGTGTGGTAAAGGTCGTGACCTTGGGTTCGGTACCATCCTCAACTTCCAGACGAAGATCGGCACTGGTATGGGAGAGCAGATGCTTAGCCGGGAGTACTATTACATGGGCACGCAACTACCTATCGACCGTTTCCTCACGTTCTACTACGGCCACCCTGGTTTCCACATCAATAACATGTTGGTATCTTGGCCGTCCAGTGCTTCATTGTGACAAGTATGTATTCTCTTTCGACTACGCGAGTTGCAATTGATTGTGTCATGCAGTGGTGTTCTTGGGAACGTTGAACTCTTCGATCATGGTGTGTCAGTAGTCTTCCGCTGGCACTGTTCTACCTGGCATGGATGGCTGCTATAAACTTGACACCCGTATTCGACTGGATTCACCGTTGCATCATCAGTATCTTCTTGGTGTTCATGATCGCCTTCCTGCCGCTGTTCATTCAGGGTATGCATGATTCGCTTGTCTTTAGTGGGGTGCGATTTTGACGCTTTTACAGAACTGGTCGAACGTGGGACGGGTCGTGCCATTATTCGTCTTGGAAAGCAGTTCATGTCCCTCTCCCCTATCTTTGAGGTATTCTCTACTCAAATCTACACGCACTCCATCATCAGCAACTTGACCTTTGGTGGTGCCCGATACATCGCGACAGGACGTGGATTCGCAACTACTCGTATCTCGTTCAGCATTCTCTTCTCTCGTTTCGCCGGACCGAGCATTTACCTGGGCATGAGGACCTTGATCAGTCTTCTCTATGTCACTATGGCACTCTGGACGCCTTACTTAATTTACTTCTGGTTTTCAATTCTTGCCCTTTGCGTTGCTCCTTTCTTGTTCAACCCCACATCAATTCGCGTTCGCGGACTTTGTGATCGACTATCGGTCAGTTGATTCCTTTGTTTTTTTTCCCCTCGCTGATGGATGTGTTGTAGGGAATTCTTGAGATGGATGTCTCGTGGAAATTCGCGCTCGCATAACAACTCTTGGATCGGCTACTGTCGTCTATCGCGGACTATGATTACGGGATACAAGAAGAAGAAGCTTGGTCTCCCTTCAGATAAAATGTCGGGTGATGTTCCACGCGCCGGTTGGAGAGCGGTCATATTTTCCGAGGTCGTCTTCCCTATCGTGATGGCGGTGCTGTTTTACCATTGCCTACATTTTCGTTAGTCCTTCCCCGATACAACTGGCAAAATTCCACCAAACCCGCTGATCCGAATCGCGATCATTGCCCTTGGTCCGATCGTATGGAACGCTGCAGTCCTTCTTGTGCAGTTCATTATATCCATCTTCCTTGGTCCAATGATGGACCCCACATTCCCGAAATTCGGATCTGTCATGGCATCTACCGCTCACTTCCTTGGCGTCGTTGGTATGCTAAGTTTCTTTGAGTTCTTGGTGAGTTTTTGCAGCACGTCTATCACCTAGCAGTTCTGACACAGTCCGGTCCGGCATTGAAGTGGTTCCTTGAGACGTGGAATGCATCACACGCAGTCCTTGGCATTATCGCAGTCATTGCTATCCAGCGTGCGGTTCACAAGGTTCTCATTGCTGTGTTCCTATCGCGTGAGTTCAAGCATGACGAGACGAAACCGTGCGTGGTGGACTGGACGGTGGTATGGACGTGGCCTTGGCTCCCATGTCATGTCACAACCCGCCCGTGAATTCATTGTCAAGATCATCGAGCTGTCGCTGTGGAGCTCAGACCTTCTTATTGGTCACTTCCTATTGTTCATGTTGACCCCACCCATTCTTTTCCCGTACGCGGATCGTTTGCATGCGATGCTGCTGTGTGAGTTGTCTACTGCAACATTTTTTGTGCATTACTGATAATGCATTAGTCTGGTTGCGACCCTCCAAGCAGATTCGCGCTCCCCTCTATCTCTGAAGCAGAAAAAGGCAGCGTCGCTGGATAGTGAGTGTTTTCGAGTCTTGGCGGATAAGCAAAGGATGCTCATACATGGCCCCAGATCATCAAATATGGCACTGTTTATGTGATAGTCGTCGTCGTATTTACAGCACTCATTGTCCTTCGTAAGTCGTTATGGCCGCTTATTTTTTTTTTGTTTATTGAAGCGCTCCCCAGCTGCCGCCTTCCGGAACAGAATTCAATTCAACTGCACCCTATGCAATAATCTGTAATGAATTCATCTGTCATCTATATCATTCGCATTCTATAGATTATCCACCATTACTTGTAGTCTTTTCTGGTCCCGTCGCGTGCTGGACATTTACATGAACACTTCAATATGTCTAGTTTTGACGTTTCAACCTACCTCGTACTGCATGGACACGACTGGTGTAATGTACTACGGATATGAACTTCTACGAACTTTGATAATCACATATTTGGGTTGCACATGTATGACGAAGGGAACCTAATACTTTTGCAGGACTGGCGATATTGATTCGGGGATCTAGGGTCAGGCCTCTGACACGCACGTTTCAGGGAGATAATTCACTTGTACTGAACGTTGTCTAGGGATCCTAGGAAACGTGTCAGGTATGTACTTGGCGTCGCTGGCTGGAAGCCCCTCGGACATTCTGAAGGACTGTACAGCATGGCTAGTACTTCAACCAAGGGTTTATTTTATTTTCCCCGTTTTACTAGAGATGTTTTCGTGTATACATGACTCGATATTTGAAGCAAAACCACACCATCTGCTCGAACACAACACATGGGTACTTGCTGCTAGGCGCCCATACCATATAATACCATCCGAATGTCCGATATTCACTTAAGTGCCACGAACTTCCCTCGTTCAAAGGTGGCTGACGCCATAGGAGGTTACGGCAGTAGAAGCGTGTGATGGTAATGTAAGGTAGTACTATTGCTTTGTACTTAGCAGCCTGGATGGGAGCTAGTGGCAGGCTGGCGGCAGCAGTTTAAAGTTTGATATCAGTGGAAGTCGATTATTCGTCTTGCAATGGCATGCATGTAGGGTGTGGGGTACATTAATTTGATACAGCATGCATATGGCTGAGCGCCCTTACCATTGTCACTGGTTTTTACAGCGCTCAGCCATTCGCATGCATGTTTTGTATGTACACATGCCAATAGCACCTGCCAACCTGCCCCCTATCCTACGGTGCCATAACGCACCCACTTTTAATTTTTTCAGTTAATCTTCCACATTAGATGTGAAAACATTACAGCCTGCCACCCTGTAGTAATAGTACTAAGTACAACCGGTACAGGCTGGTTTGCTCCAGTTTGACGCTAAGCTAGGGTTCTGAAGCTTAATCCCGATGATCCTGGCATCTTCCGAACATACTGGCAATGCCCGAAGTGTATATAACAGGGGGACATGTATTCTCCCGCGAAATCACGTTACCTTTCTTCGAGGGCTCTGACCATAGCCAACACCCATTTCCGTCTTCCCCAAAACATGCAAAGACTCTTACCCTATGGAGTCATCTGTTGTCTACAAGGTCGGACCCGCGAGTATCCCGGAAGTCCGCCCTCAATAAGACTGCAACTGATCAGAATCACTCCTCTTCATCGCTGATTCGGCGTTCTAAACTGGGAGTGATAATATGGATGTTTGCTTATCGACTACTGGCCTGGGCCACCCCTTCAAGTGATCACATCTCTGAGACTTACGAAACTGCTGGCCGTTTTTATTTCAAAATGATTGGAGTGGTTCATTTCCAATCTTCCATGCCATTGCACCAGGCGGTCTTACTGTACTACATTCATATATGCCGCCTGGCTAGTTGTTTGCCAGCGTTACACGTTAAAATATGTGTAACAATCAGGACGCCTTCATTCGTAAACATGGGTCATATAAACTATGCAGTGCTCATCTTTTCCTCTGCATTTAACCTTGCTCTTTGACGAATTTGGTCCACGTAATGTCAAGCAGCAACTTCATCCCAGGCCTCGTACCAATTGCCCATTCTCCTATGCAGGAGGATATGTCGCCGGTCCAGTATGTACTATGTCCTTTGGTTAGATTCATCAGATCTGACGATTCGTAGAGGACTTCCTTGCAACGCAAACGTAGTTGTATATTTTCCTTTCGACATTTATCAGCAGTTGGCGGTGGCACTAGGGGGACCAGCCAATCTAATGCAAGCGTCCTCTGCCAAGCTTAACTTCGTCCTCACCTCCCCAATTTCTCGTACAGGAATGCATTATTTCCGTCCTCTGTGGACGTACAGGTTAACAACGGCACTACGGACATCATTATCGTTGGCGCATAAGGTGCACATCCCGATATATGCGTTTGTTGGTCTATTTGACACCAGCACTAGTCGTATCCTACCTGCCCAAAATCATTTCCCCGATGCTGTCTTCAATGATTACTTGAGGTAATCAAGTCTGCATACCGTTCGCCTTATCGCTCATGCTTGTTTCGATATTGATTCTACAGTCCGCAGGACGCAAGAGTGACCTCACAATTTTACGAGAACACGTACCCACCTTATCAAGCGCCGAGTCCCATGCGCTGGGAGCATGTAACAACAACCCTTGAAACAGGCTCTCCTGGCTTCGAAACTGCACTTGGTGACCTCAACGGCCAAGCTGCTCTTCAAGTTCAACATCCTGTGTTGTCTCTGGAGCTGCCCTCTACTATACAGCCCCTTCTTCCTTCGGCATCCTCCAGTACTGTTACCCTTCCTTTCAACGCCCAGCCACCTTTCTTGATGGTAGCACGATCCTTACCTAATATACCCTCCCAAGATCATGAAGTCTCTCATAATTCGGAGCACGAAATTCAATTGGCCACGGGCATCAAATTCAGCAGCCTGGATGCCCTCGGGCTTACGTGGCCGATGGTCTTCTCATTGATGAAGAAGACCTCAGGACGGGGACAACGATGCTGTATACACGTCCATGCATGCAATCGTGGAGACTCTCTCTGTGGTCTCTGGGTTAAGGCGGACAGACGCTCCATCATGCGTCACGGACAGCGGTGGCACGGGGACGCTCGAAGTGGCGGAGACAGGTCAATTACCTGCCCTTGGTTAGGTTGCAGCAGGCAGATGCGAGCGAGTGCCATACCACGGCATACTCTCAGCGCTCACTTCGGCGTAACATGGGTTTGCAGGGGCACGGGATGCTCAAAAGTTTTCAACCGTCACGATTCCTTCAAGGCCCACGCTGGAAACGTGGCTGTCTTGGGGCGGGTCTTGGGGCAATTGTGAGATATGACGCCGATACTTGTGTCATTAATATAAAAAAGTCTCGAGACATTCCGATTGAGTGAGTTGTAACATTGTTTGTTTGTCTTCCTGATTGTTGACCGAACTCAAGCTTTGGTCAAAAGGACAAAGTAAACAGGGGGCGGCGTCTGTGACTCTGCCATCGGACTTGTTCGTGTCGGGCATTCGGATGAGTTCAGGCCTAGACTCTCCAGTTGCACAACAAGTACTTAAACGTCTGATTATTCTAACTATCACAAGCTCCGTATTCTTACTGGCATAAGAGTAGTTCCCCCCTTTGTTTGTATCTTCGGCGTTCCTGGT